>NC_090266.1:1231211762-1231512762 GCF_040414725.1 Anabrus simplex | reverse complement strand
CTGGGAGGCTTGGCATTGTCATTTTGGGAGCAAGTACTCCATGGTATTGGGGGATTTCTGCCCTTAAGTAATGTTGTAAGGTCGAGATGAGAGCTCAGGAAATGTAATGCGAGGGGCTGGAAGCCCGGATTACTAAATTGTCACTAAATCTTGGATGTACTCGCCTTGTATAAACTTTGTCATGGTACCTGGTATGTTATTGTTATCTCAACTAGTGAAGAGTTGTTAAATTTTGTGGTTATTGATTGTTGAAACTCAGAAAATATAACCTTTGTTAGTATTTTAAATTAACTTTGATTAAGTAGTTAGACCTATTCCCCCCGGCACCTTCTTTTTCCTCTGCGTCCACGGGTAACCCGTAACAATTACTATTATTATTATTATTGTACTAGGAGTACACCTTCCCTTCCTGTTGGTTTTCAGCGCCTTCGCTACTATAGCCACCTCTGATAGCAGCTTCCTGCGCTAATTCACGGCGCCCTTCAGTCAACAGAAATACATGAACACAGTACTCTCAGGGAGTACACAGTCTTACTTTCCGTCTCCAGCTCATCTCCTCAACCGGTAGCATGGGATTAGCCCCTGTTTCTTTGGGCCGATTAGGTTTTTCTTCTTTGAATATTTTGGAGTGCTTCTTTTTCCGCCTGCATTCGATTCTTAGAATCCGGCCTTTATTAAACGTTTCCTTTTCTCACTTTTCGTGTAGTATGCGTCATGAGCCTCGGCACGTACTTGTCTCTTGAGGGTAACCAAAACATCTGTGTCAATATGGTATTTTTCTAAGTAAATGGCAGATTTGGTGGTACTGCATGTCTCACCGGGAGTGTATCAAGAGACAGGCTTTCCTTCTCCACTGAGTATTCTCTTTGAATTGTGGTTAACCTACTTGAAAGATGTGCCGGTAAGGTACTAATATGCTCACCTAGTATTTTAGAGGTAGAATGGGAGTTCTTTCTCTGATCATTGTACCTGTTGGAAGCTACATATACGCCAAGAGATTTTGAGATCTTTGTGATTTATTCAGAGCTGTAAAGCTCCAATAGTATTTATGCTATCTTTTCGTTGAGCACCTATGCTCCTTTTTGGCGGTTATTTGTCGTTATATTTTTTTAAATCTAATCAGAAAGGAAAGAAATAAAATTACTGCAATCTTTCTAGGGTAACTATAATTTAAATATTTACACAGTCCAGCCAATCACCCCACACGGTTCCTTACCTCAAAAAATTATTATTATTCTTTCCTAATCCCCTTAATCTCCAAGGGTGATTCTTCCCTCGGACTCAGGGAGGGGTTCCACCTCTACCGCCGCAAGGCCAGTGACCCGGAGCGTGAGACTTTGGGGATACAACTATGGAGGAGGACCAGTACCTCGCGCATGTAGCCTGCTATGCCGAACAGGGTTCTTGTATGGGGATAGGAAGTTCGGAAGGGATATGCAAGGAAGAGGAAGGAAGCGGCCTTGGCCTTAACTGAGGTACCATCCCGGAATTTGCCTGGATGAGAGGTAGACAACCACGGAAAACCACTTGGAGGATAGCTTAGATGTGAATCGAACCCCCCTGTACTCACTTGACTACTTTTTAAATTTAAATTTTTTAAATATTGTGGTCTAGCCGGGATCTGAACGCGGGTCTCCTCGGGTTGAAGCTAATTACACTAACCACAACACCACAGACGCGGATTCTTATTCTTATTCTTATTCTTATTCGTATTCGTATTCGTATTCGTATTCTTATGCTTATGCTTATGCTATTCTTATTCTTATTCTTATTCTGTTTTCTTTCCTTCGTTCTTTCTTTCATGAACCCTTTACCCTCCACGGTTGCTTTTTCCGTCGGGCTAAGTGAGGGATCCCACCTCTATCGCCTCAAGGACAGTGTCCAGGAGCGTGACACTTTGTGTCGGTAGGATACAGCTGGGGAGGATGACCAGTACATCGCCCAGGCGGCCTCGTCTGCTATGCTGAACAGGAGCATTGTAGTTGGATGGGAAGATTGGAAGGGACGTACAAGGAAGAGGGAATGAAGCGTCTGTGGCCTTAAGTTAGATACCATCCCGGCATTTGCATCGAGGAGAAGTGGGATACCACGGAAAACCGCTTCGAGGATGACTGAGGTGAGAATCGAACCGTCCCCTCCTCAGTTGTCCTTCCGAGGCTGAGTGGACCCCGCTAAAGTCCTCGTACCATTGTTCAAATTTCGTGGCAGAGTCGCGGCCTCCGCGGGTGGCAGCTAATCATATTGATGGGAGCTAAAGAGAAGAGTTCCGCTAGGAATGTGGCCGGGATTGCGTTAGGCCTCGCTTCTCCCCTCGTCCCTGGCTTCACGTCACCAAGCTGGTGTATGTACTTGCGTTTCTGAAAACGTTCGTCCTCGCAGTCGCAGTGTCCTTTGCTGGTCTCTTCCTGCGAGGCACTCGATGTATTTTTATATATCGCAGGTGGGTAACATTATTCATCTGTTAATAGACTACATCTGACCAGCGAAATAGTAAGACAAGGCAGTTTCCAACTAATAGTAATCTAGGTTAATTTCCACTGACACTGGGAATTTATGCCAACATTCGATTTTATCAGGAGCGGAGTCCATCCTCAAGGTGCAAATCGAAAGAGCTTCTGTTATTATTTTTTATTTTAATATATATACTGCATTAATTATTATAATACTTTTTACACATTTTTACAAAATGTCCCATGAGGATTAGATCACTAAAAAGAGGACGATATTTATTTCCTATATTTCAAATGTAGTAAGTTTCAAGAAGTGAGCTACAGGCAGGTCAATTTCGTTCGTCAGTGTGCCGAGTTACGAATGCATTCTCTCTCACACACACATGTACCGGCGTGTTCGTTACGTGAAGAAAATAATAATAATAATAACAATAATAATAATAATAATGAACCAGATTGAATATATGCGCGTATAACAATTTTTATGATTACGATCTGTTCGGACTTATAAACAATTTTACACTAATTAATAATAGGAGTACGGGCCAGATAGGCCTACGTGTTGTTCTAGACAATACAACACTGTTAATGTCTAGGACAAAAAGAATTATAAGGAAACAAAATTAAAAACTGCAATTTAAGATTGGGTGTAAATAATGATTAGGAGTAATTATAATGTTTAATGTGGTAAGATACAAGAAGGGCATTCATATCAAAAATAGCAATAAATGATTACTCTTTCCAGCCGATCCGGAACTCGGGGAAGGGGTATTCTATTCTACTATTCTGTATAACAATGTTCCCGCTTGTGCGTCACGAATTCTGTGCCGCAAGGGTTACTTTATGTGTCGTTAAAGCTATCGACACGACGCTGACGTAGTTCAGCACCTTCAAATACCATTGCACTTAGCCGAGATTGAACCCACAAACTTATTGTAAGCTCAGAAACCCAGTGCTGTACCGTCTGAAATGGGTGAGAGGGGAAATAACTTATTCATTATTCGACCAGTTAGTTTACTGAAGAACATAATTTTATAGAATATTATTAATCGCAAAATATTTAAAACAATAGACTGTAGGCCTAAATTATAGTTCCGTTTTTATGAGTTTCGACTTGACAGTTAACCGGAAGTCAGACTGTGGTGCCAAACTGCTACGAATTCAAACAGCTGATTTACGACACAACACGAACGGAAATATATATACTGGAATATGTCTATAATCAATTATTCTTTGTAGCAACATACATAATTCACATAAGATGAACAACAATACACAACACATTTAGGATAAGACTACAAGACAAACATATATCAATGCTCGAAAAGATAAAGATAAAACGTGAGTAAATTAAATTAAATTTCGACTCACCATGTAGAAGAGCTCGCGTTGCTGTTAGATTAAATTTCCCCTAATGAAGGAAATAATCCTACAAAGGGAACACACCACTCATTTCTGAGTCACTATCGGCATTGTCATCGTCTGTTGAGGTGTCACTCTCGCCTGACCCTAAAGAGATAATAAACTCTTCAACATAATCGTCTGTTTAAGACTTTCTTTCTCCCAAGCTTTAATCATCTCTGATTTCGTGTGTCTCACAACGTTGCTCCAGTCCTCCGCACTTATACGGCCATACGGACATGACAGAATATCAAATTCACACACGGGCCTAAAATTAACCTACAATATAACTACCGAACGAAATATTAAACTAAGCTACTATATAAACTAGATCACTTTTTACACACTATTCACTACAATATAACGCGCTATACTATTAAAAAATAAACAATACTTTTATAAACTCTACACTACGAAATATACTGTAAACGAACAACAGCCTAGCACAAAGACACACAAAGACCGCGAAAAGAACTGAGCTCAATACAACACACAGCTGATAGCACGTGGTTACCGTAAACAACAGGACGACAACACTGCTAACCGGAACTCGAGTTTAACGCGCTCTTTCGGAGCGATCGGCTGCCTATGATTGGCTGTCGATTAATTCACTTACCCTCCGCCAAAAGGCAGCGCTCAAACGTCAAGTCGAAACTCATAATAACTGAACTGTAGCTTCAGCAAGCCTTGTGTCCCTATGTCACATTTTAATACCCAATACTATGAAATAAATTAACATTTGAAACAATAGACTGTAGGCCTAAATTAGGTTCAGTAAGCCTTGTGTCCCTATGTCACATTTTTTATACACAATACTATTAAATAAATTAACATTTAAAACAATAGACTGTAGGCCTAAATTAGCTTCAGCAAGCCTTGTGTCCCTATGTCACTTTTTTGACGCACACAACCATCAAATAAATTAACATTTACAACAATACACTGTAGGCCTAAATTAGCTTCAGCAAGCCTTGTGTCCCTATGTCACATTTTTATACCCAATACTATGAAATAAATTAACATTTGAAACAATAGACTGTAGGCCTAAATTAGGTTCAGTAAGCCTTGTGTCCCTATGTCACAATTTTTATACACAATACTATTAAATAAATTAACATTTAAAACAATAGACTGTAGGCCTAAATTAGCTTCAGCAAGCCTTGTGTCCCTATGTCACTTTTTTGACACACACAACCATCAAATAAATTAACATTTACAACAATAGACTGTAGGCCTAAATTAGCTTCAGCAAGCCTTGTGTCCCTATGTCACATTTTGACACATACAACCATCAAATAAATTAACATTTAAAACAATAGACTATAGGCCTACATTACCTTCAGCAAGCCTTGTGTCCCTATGTCATTTTCCTTGATACACACAACCATCAAATAAATTAACATTTAAAACAATAGACTGTAGGCCTAAATTAGTTTCAGCAAGCCTTGTGTCCCTATGTCACATTTGTTATACACAATACTATTAAATAAATTAACATTTAAAACAATAGACTGAAGAACTAAATTAGCTTCAGCAAGCCTTGTGTCCCTATGTCACATTTTGACACACACAACCATCAAATAAATTAACATTTAAAACAATAGACTATAGGCCTACATTAGCTTCAGCAAGCCTTGTGTCCCTATGTCATTTTCCTTGTTACACACAACCATCAAATAAATTAACATTAAAACAATAGACTGTAGGCCTAAATTAGTTTCAGCAAGCCTTGTGTCCCTATGTCACATTTGTTATACACAATACTATTAAATAAATTAACATTTAAAACAATAGACTGTAGGCCTAAATTAGCTTCAGCAAGCCTTGTGACCCTATGTCACTTTCTTGACACACACAACCATCAAATAAATTAACATTTAAAACAATAGACTGTAGGCCTAAATTAGCTTCAGCAAGCCTTGTGTCCCTATGTCACTTTTTTGACACACACAACCACCAAATAAATTAACATTTAAAACAATAGACTGTGGCCCTATGTCACTTTCTTGACGCACACAACCATCAAATAAATTAACATTTAAAACAATAGACTGTAGGCCTAAATTAGCTTCAGCAAGCCTTGTGTCCCTATGTCACTTTTTTGACACACACAACCATCAAATAAATTAACATTTAAAACAATAGACTATAGGCCTACATTAGCTTCAGCAAGCCTTGTGTCCCTATGTCACTTTCCTTGATACACACAACCATCAAATAAATTAACATTTAAAACAATAGACTGTAGGCCTAAATTAGCTTCAGCAAGCCTTGTGTCCCTATGTCACATTTTTATACACAATACTATGAAATAAATTAACATTTGAAACAATAGACTGTAGGCCTAAATTAGGTTCAGGAAGCCTTGTGTCCCTATGTCACATTTTATATACACAATACTATTAAATAAATTAACATTTAAAACAATAGACTGTAGGCCTAAATTAGCTTCAGCAAGCCTTGTGTCCCTATGTCACTTTTTTGACACACACAACCATCAAATAAATTAACATTTAAAACAATAGACTGTTGGCCTAAATTAGCTTCAGCAAGCCTTGTGTCCCTATGTCACTTTTTGACACACACAACCATCAAATAAATTAACATTTAAAACAATAGACTATAGGCCTAGATTAGCTTCAGCAAGCCTTGTGTCCCTATGTCATTTTCCTTGATACACACAACCATCAAATAAATTAACATTAAAAACAATAGACTGTAGGCCTAAATTAGCTTCAGCAAGCCTTGTGTCCCTATGTCACTTTTTTGACACACACAACCATCAAATAAATTAACATTTACAACAATAGACTGTAGGCCTAAATTAGCTTCAGCAAGCCTTGTGTCCCTATGTCACATTTTGACACATACAACCATCAAATAAATTAACATTTAAAACAATAGACTATAGGCCTACATTACCTTCAGCAAGCCTTGTGTCCCTATGTCATTTTCCTTGATACACACAACCATCAAATAAATTAACATTTAAAACAATAGACTGTAGGCCTAAATTAGTTTCAGCAAGCCTTGTGTCCCTATGTCACATTTGTTATACACAATACTATTAAATAAATTAACATTTAAAACAATAGACTGAAGAACTAAATTAGCTTCAGCAAGCCTTGTGTCCCTATGTCACATTTTGACACACACAACCATCAAATAAATTAACATTTAAAACAATAGACTATAGGCCTACATTAGCTTCAGCAAGCCTTGTGTCCCTATGTCATTTTCCTTGTTACACACAACCATCAAATAAATTAACATTAAAACAATAGACTGTAGGCCTAAATTAGTTTCAGCAAGCCTTGTGTCCCTATGTCACATTTGTTATACACAATACTATTAAATAAATTAACATTTAAAACAATAGACTGTAGGCCTAAATTAGCTTCAGCAAGCCTTGTGACCCTATGTCACTTTCTTGACACACACAACCATCAAATAAATTAACATTTAAAACAATAGACTGTAGGCCTAAATTAGCTTCAGCAAGCCTTGTGTCCCTATGTCACTTTTTTGACACACACAACCACCAAATAAATTAACATTTAAAACAATAGACTGTGGCCCTATGTCACTTTCTTGACGCACACAACCATCAAATAAATTAACATTTAAAACAATAGACTGTAGGCCTAAATTAGCTTCAGCAAGCCTTGTGTCCCTATGTCACTTTTTTGACACACACAACCATCAAATAAATTAACATTTAAAACAATAGACTATAGGCCTACATTAGCTTCAGCAAGCCTTGTGTCCCTATGTCACTTTCCTTGATACACACAACCATCAAATAAATTAACATTTAAAACAATAGACTGTAGGCCTAAATTAGCTTCAGCAAGCCTTGTGTCCCTATGTCACATTTTTATACACAATACTATGAAATAAATTAACATTTGAAACAATAGACTGTAGGCCTAAATTAGGTTCAGGAAGCCTTGTGTCCCTATGTCACATTTTATATACACAATACTATTAAATAAATTAACATTTAAAACAATAGACTGTAGGCCTAAATTAGCTTCAGCAAGCCTTGTGTCCCTATGTCACTTTTTTGACACACACAACCATCAAATAAATTAACATTTAAAACAATAGACTGTTGGCCTAAATTAGCTTCAGCAAGCCTTGTGTCCCTATGTCACTTTTTGACACACACAACCATCAAATAAATTAACATTTAAAACAATAGACTATAGGCCTAGATTAGCTTCAGCAAGCCTTGTGTCCCTATGTCATTTTCCTTGATACACACAACCATCAAATAAATTAACATTAAAAACAATAGACTGTAGGCCTAAATTAGCTTCAGCAAGCCTTGTGTCCCTATGTCACATTTTTTTACACAATACTATGAAATAAATTAACATTTGAAACAATAGACTGAAGGCCTAAATTAGCTTGAGCAAGCCTTGTGACCCTATGTCACTTTTTTGACACACACAACCATCAAATAAATTAACATTTGAAACAATAGACTGTAGGCCTAAATTAGCTTCAGCAAGCCTTGTGTCCCTATGTCACATTTTTATACACAATACTATGAAATAAATTAACATTTAAAACAATAGACTGTAGGCCTAAATTAGCTTCAGCAAGCCTTGTGGCCCTATGTCACTTTCTTGACACACACAACCATCAAATAAATTAACATTTGAAACAATAGACTGTAGGCCTAAATTAGGTTCAGTAAGCCTTGTGTCCCTATGTCACATTTTTTATATACAATACTATTAAATAAATTAACATTTAAAACAATAGACTGTAGGCCTAAATTAGCTTCAGCAAGCCTTGTGGCCCTATGTCACTTTCTCGACACACACAACCATCAAATAAATTAACATTTGAAACAATAGACTGTAGGCCTAAATTAGGTTCAGTAAGCCTTGTGTCCCTATGTCACATTTTTTTATACACAATACTATTAAATAAATTAACATTTAAAACAATAGACTGTAGGCCTAAATTAGCTTCAGCAAGCCTTGTGGCCCTATGTCACTTTCTTGACACACACAACCATCAAATAAATTAACATTTAAAACAATAGACTGTAGGCCTAAATTAGGTTCAGCAAGCCTTGTGTCCCTATGTCACACTTCTTGATGATACACGAAATAACGAAGTAAAATATCATTAAAAACAATATTTCCTAAGGTGAACACTTACTTAAAGTTACACGAACGAATTAACAGAAACCCTACGAAGAAGTATTTGAAGAGCATCTTCGATGGGTTACTCACTGTCTGTTAGGGGATGAGCAAGTTCGGATTCGGACGAGGAAAACTGGTCATCGCTTGATTCATTAGAGTCACTATCCAGAGATATGATGAATTCTTCGAGCGCGTCTTCCATCAGTCCATCGTTCTTCCAGTACTCTTCCTCACTGTTACGAACGTGGGAACAATATCCTTCCCAGTCTGCTTTGGTAATAGAAGAAATTGCAGTTCTCGTTACGGCTTCAAGCTTTGTCATGGAAATGTCCCCGGTAACATTGCTTTCGCGTACAATCCTCTTTGCCTTTGACCAAGCCAGTTCAATGGCATTAAACTCGCACATGTAAGGCGGCAAACGAATTACGTCATGCCCATGCGACCTTAACATCTCATCAATCCGGAAGATTTTCTCGGGACCTTTATTAATTTCAATCAAATGAAAGAGCTCCGATTTTCTCATATCCTCACCGTATGGCACATAGTTCCTTTCTAGCCAGCTTTTCATTTCCTTCTTAACAGCATACTTCGTGGGGGGTTTGTTCTGTTGCACACAATGATACGAAGCATTATCTAACACTATAACACTGTTCTTAGGGAGGTTAGGCAACAGCTTCTCACGAATCCACTTCTCAAAATTCTCTGCGTTCATCTGGCCATGATAATCTCCTGATGATTTCCCGGCCTTAAAAATAACCAACGCTCCTTCCTGGAACCCATCTTCACATCCCGCGTGTACAATAATTAAGCGATTCGATGAGCTTCTGTTGGTCATAACACCAGGTTGATTGTCACTTTGCCAACACTTATTAAATGTTAAATTATTATCTACCCATGTTTCATCTATATAAACAATAGAACGATTATCACTTCTATAACGCCGCATAGCTCTTAAATACCTACAGCGCCAACTGACAATGTTTGGGCGCTCCACCAAAATTTTTCTGAAATTCTGACACTTCTTCCACTTAAATCCCATGTCTCTTAAAATTCGCCTCAAGGAATGAACGCCCCACGGAAATTCGATTTTCTCCTTGATGGCACTCAAAAGCTTGGGGCAAGTAGGCACTTTCTTCTGGACTACATAAAAGTCTTGGAATTACTTCTCTTATTACATCTCTATTAAACCCATCACATTGCACTTTTCTTTCTTCGGGCTGTGGGCGATGCTTCCCTGGTGTTGATAGTGACGTATCGCCAGCTGCTGTACTTTCCTTGCGAATTCTACTCACTGTGCTGACTGAAATGCGCGTGTAATTAGATACACGCAAATTAGTTTGCCTCAGTAAGTGTTTCAGTTGCCCTTCTCGTGCCTCTTCATCACATTCTTGGATAACATGCCTGATAACCTCCCTAGCTTCGCTGTGGATAGTCTTTCCTTTCTTCCGGCAGGGTTCCATAATTGTAATACAAAGTAGCACTATAATAACATAAATGTTTTATAACACAGTTATGTAAGCCTCAGTATTTAAATCGCTGTTCAACACTTCCGACACGTAGACAAGATGAACGCTACCGAACTGTTCGACTGGCCACTTGCATCATCAAAGGCAGACTGGCTGCTGGCTGGCTGACGATAGTTTTAGGAAGAGCCATAGCCGAGACGACAGAGAGAGAAAGCTGCTCCCCCGTGTCCCACCTCACGCCCCGCTAGTCTTCTCTTCAGCTCGCATCAATACTAACCATTACACCACAGACTCAGAAAGTTATTGTTATTATTATTATTATTAATATGACAACGATGAAGATGAAGACGACGGCGACGTTCCAGATAATGATGTTGATGATGATGAAGTTAGGAAATTTGTTTAGAATGGTAATAGGGAGGTACATTCAGAGAAACTGTGTTGTCTACGGAGCGGTGATGAGGGTACAGAGATCTGGAAGTCAACTAGGGAGGACATAAAAATGTTAGTGTTCAACTGTAGAATTATTGTAAAGAAAGGAATAGAATTAAGTCATTTAATAGATATATACTTACCGGATATTCTAATAGGAGTAATGGCTGAGAAATGATACAATGGATGCAGAAATTTTCTCACGGAACTGGAGGGTGTTTCACAGAGATGGTAGGTGGAGAGTATTCATTCTGGTGAAAGAAGAATTTGTAAGCTACGAAAAAGTAAAGATGACAAACATGAAATTCTAGGTGTAAGGCTCATCTCTAAAGATAATAGGCAACTTGATGTCTTTGGAGAGTACAGACCGGGAAAGGGTATCGCAGACACTGATTCAGAATTATTTGATAAGATAATCAGCTATGTGGGAAACGATGAGGATAGGAACGTGATTGTAGAGGGTGATCTCAATTTACCGAATGTTAGTTGGGAAGGAAGCATGACCAACAAATGGCAAATAGGTTAATATGGCAAGGGCATCTGCTTCAGAAAGTGATGGAACCAGCCAAGGGAAGAATGGTCTGGATGTAGTGCTGGTAAAAACAGATGAGATCTATAGAGAAACCGAAGTAATAGATGGTATTAGTGATCACGAAGCTGTTTTTGTAGTAGTTAACAATAAATGTGAAAGGAAAGAAGATATTACAATTAGGACTATTAAGCAGTACCATATGGCTGATAAAACAGGCATGAAGGACCAAAATATGACTTCCGAATGAGATAGCTAGAAATAAAATTCAGGAAACTCAATCGTCAAAAGTTAGCAGTGTTTCGCCCAGAGTGCGGCAATGCAGAAGGGACATACAAGGAAGAGGGAAGGAAGCGTCTGTGGCCTTAAGTTAGATACCATCCCAGCATTTGCCTAGAGCAGAAGTGGGATACCACGGAAAACCACTTCGAGGATAATGCCGCACTCTGGGCGAAACACTGGTAACTTTTGACGATTGAGTTTTCTGAAATTTATTTCTAGGCACGAAGGAGTTTTTAAAAAGTAACTATGGTCGATGGAAAACGGTAACTAAAAATGTAAACAGACTCTGGGATGGGGTTAAAGCAATTGTTGGGGAATGTAAAAATAGGTTTGTACATTTAAAGGTGGCAAGGAATGGCAAAGATCCACTATATTATAACAGAGAATTAAAGAGAATAAAAAGGAGGTTCATGTTGGAAAGAAATGGCGTTAGAAATGGCTGTGGTAGTAAGAAGAAGTTGAAGGAACTTACTAGGAAATTGAATCAAATAAGTACTTCAGATAAGGTACAATATCCCAACCCATTGTCTTTAGTATATCCACGAAACATTTAATTCCAGCAGCATAATTGGTGGCCATACAAATTATAGTGAAAAATGGAAGAGTATGTATAGGTAATTTAAGGCAGAAACAGGTTCCAATGAGGATATTCCAGAAATCATTAATGGACAAGGGAAGTGAGTATGCGAGGATCTTCAAAAGGCAGAAGTATTCAGTCAGCAGTATGTAAAGATTGTTGGTTACAAGGATAATGACCAGATAGAGGAGGTGACTAATACTAATACTAGGACAACAATATCATTTACAGTAAGATACAAATGTTGAAAACTAGACAAGCAGCTGGAATTAAATGTTTCGGGGATATACTAAAGACAATGGGTTGGGATATTGTACCTTATCTGAAGTACTTATTTGATTATTGTTTGCATGAAGGAGCTATACACCGAGCTCGACAAAGTCGCTGCAGTGGGGCCAGTATCCAGTAATCGGGGGATAGTGGGTTCGAACCCCACTGTCGGCAGCCCTGAAGATGGTTTTCCATTTTCACACCAAGCAAACGCTGGGCTGTACCTTAATTATGGCCACGGTCGCTTCTTTCCCATTCCTAGTCCTTTCCTATCCCATCGTCGCCATATGACCTATCTGTGTCAGTGCGACATTAAGCAAATAGCAAAAAAATAAAAAGGAGCTATATCAAATGAATGGAGAGTTGCTATAGTAGCCCCTGTGTATAAAGGAAAGGGTGATATACATAAAGCTGAAAATTACAGGCCAGTCAGTTTGACATGCATTGCATGTAAGCATTAGGAAAGCATTCTTTCTGATTATATAAGACATGTTTTCGAAATTAATTAATGGTTTGATAGAAGGCAGTTTAGGATTAGGAAAGGTTATTCCACTGAAGATCAACCTGTAGGATTCCAGGAAGATATAGCAGATATCCTAGATTCAAGAGGTCAATTGGACTGTATCGCGATTGACCTATCTAAGACATTTGAAAGGGTAGATCATGGGAGACTGTAGGCAAATTGAGTGCAATTGGACTTTGCAGAAGAGTGACTGAATGGGTGGCTGTGTTTCTAGAAAATAAAACTCAGAGAATTAGAGTACACGAAGCTTTATCTGTCTCTGTAATAATTAAGAGGGAAATTCCCCAGCGCAGTATTATTGGACCTTTTACAATCACCATCGGCCAGTTCTATCAATAACTGATGTGGCCTCTTGAAGTCTGAAACTTAGGTAAGTATTTAGTAATTGCCTCCACTTCCAGCGATCTTGAGCGATGTTTTGCCAATTAACTCCGGCGATTTTGCGGATGACTTTGTCCCAGCGATCTGGTGGCATTCCTCGCGGTCTCAGTTATCTCTTGGGCTCCATTCGAGAACAACCTTGGTCCATCTGTCATCCCTTCTTCGGGCCACATGTCCTGCCCATTGCCACTTCAAAGTTGAAATTCTCGTTATGATGTCAACGACATTTGTGATTGCTCTTATGTCATGGGCCCTCTTTCTATCTCTTCTGGTAAACCCAAGCATAGACTTGTCCATTCCTCTCTGGGCAGTTCTTAGTTTCCGTTTAGTGAACTCATTCATTGTCCAGGTCTCACAGGCATATGTCATGACAGCTAGAATGCATTGGTCATGAACTTGCTTCTTTAGGTTTATTGACATGTTGGATCTGAAGACGGTTGAATATCGTCCAAATGCCTGCCATCCTAATTTGATTCTTTGGAAAATTTCTTAACTTATATCTCTTTTCATGTTGATTTGTTGGCCAAGGTAGACGTATTCACCAACATTTTCAATAGTTGTTCCCTCTATCACTACATCTTCTGAAGTTGCCCACTTGTTATGCTTAGCCTTTGTATTGGACAGATTAATCTTCAGGCCTACTTGCTGACAAAGTAGTACAAGGTCGCGTATTGTGAATGCAGTTCTTCCATATCGTTAGCCAACAATACTATATCGTCCGCAAATCTCAAGTGATTCAGCCTCCTCCCATTGATTCTGATGCATCGATTTTTCCATTGAATTTTGGATATTGCTATTTCTAAAACTGCAGAGAAGAGCTTAGGTGAGTTGGGGTCACCTTGTTTTACACCACGTTGAATGAGAAAATCTCCAGTTGTTTCATTGACACTAACAAGGGCAGAAGATGATTCGTATATGTCCTTAAGTATGTTGATGTAGGCTGCTTCTACTCCCAGCTCAGCTAATGCCAAAAGGACACATGAGTGGCTAACATAATCAAATGCCTTTTCGAAATCAACAAATGCTAAGCAGAGGGGCAGTTGGTATTCTTTGATTTGGCTGATTACTTCCCGTAGAGCAAATATGTGGTCAATGGTGCGAAAACGCGCCTATTCGATGAGTCGAGAGTTGAGTCAGAACCTTGGTAATGGCGGCCAATAGGCTGATAGGACGATAGTTCATTATGTTGTGGATACCACCTTTTTTGTGAAGTAGGATGACCTTTGCTTTGTTCCAACATGTGAGAATCGATCCTAGTTGGAGAAAAGAAGTGGAATGAGAGATAAGGGTTTTAGCAGATGATGTTATTCTGTACAGAGCAATAAATAAGTTACAAGATTCTGAACAACTGCAAAATGACCTCGATAATGTTGTGAGATGGACAGTGATAAACGGGGTTAAAAGTCAGGTTGTAAGTTTCATAAATAGGAAAAGTCCTCTCAGTTTTAATTACTGCGTTGATAGGTGAAAGTTCCCTTTGGGTATCATTGTAAATACCTAGGTCTGATATAAGGAACAATCATAATTGGGGTAATCACGCAAATATGATTGTAAATAAAGGATACAGATCTCTGTACATGGTTATGAGGTTATATAGGGGTTGTAGTAAGGATGTAAAGGAGAGGGCATAAAAATCTCTGGTAAGACCCCAACTATCGTCGCCATAAGACCTATTTGTGTCGGTGCGAAGTAAAGCCCCTAGCAAAAGAAAAACAAAAAAGACCCCAACTAGAGTATGGCTCCTGTGTATGGGACTCTCACCAGATTATTTGATTCAACAACTGGAAAAATACAAAGAAAAGTAGTTCGATTTGTTCTGGGTGATTTCCGACAAAAGAGTAGCGTTACAAATGTGTTGCAATGTTTGGACTGGAAAGACTCAGGAGAAAGGGGACGAGCTGCTCGACTACGCGGTATGTTCCGAGCTGTCAGTGGAGAGATTGCGTGGGAGGACATCAGTAGACGAATAAGTTTGTGTGGTGTCTTTAAAAGTAGGTAAGATCACAATATGAAAATAAAGTTGGAATTCAAGAGGACGAATTGGGCAGATATTGGTTTATAGGAGGGGAAGTTAGGGATTGGAATAACTTAACAAGGGAGCTGTTCAATAAATTTTCAATTTATTTGCAATCATTTAAGAAAAGGTTAGGAAAGCAACAGACAGGTAATCTTCCACCTGGACGACTACCCTAAATGCAGATCAGTATTGATTGATTGATTGATTGATTGATTGATTGATTGATTGATTGATTGATTGATTGATTGATTGATTGATTGATTGATTGATTGATTGATTGATTGATTGATTGATTGATTGATTGATTGATTGATTGATTGATTGATTGATTGTATTGGTGATGATGAGGAGGAGGATAATGATGTCAATTCCTTCTTCATACTGGATCTTGTCTCATAGCAGTAAATGAGTGCTGATCCTGTATATTTAATAGTTACACTGGGTGGTTCAAAAGTCCCTTGCGATTTAGTATTATGAATCTCGAACCTTTATCTACAATTCTGAAATTCATCGTACTCTCCCTAAACTGGGGTAATATAACGAGAAAGCCAAATTGGCAGGTTCGATCCTGGCTCAGTCCGATGGTATTTGAAGGTGATCAAATACGGCAGCCTTGTGTCGGTAGATTTACTGACACGTAAAAGTTCTCCTGCGGGACAAATTCCTGCACCTCGGGATCCACGGGATACTGCGTCTCTGGGAAGGACACAGTCTGTTCGGGATCACGCCGTGACGTCTGCTCACAATGAAGAGGTTGTGTCTCGAGTTATCCGGCATAACCCCCATATTAGTACACGTGTCATTGTACAGGAGATGAAAATCAGCCGGGCGTCTGGTATTGCATTCACATCGGTTTCATCCGCACCGTCTGCAGTTACACCAGGAATTCTATGCTCATGATTTCGAAGCCCGGGTGGCGTTCTGTCAATGGAACCTACAGCATATGGACACTGGTCCTGCTTTTGTAGCGACCATCTTATTTACGGACGGCGCTGTTCCACAACAATGGAACCGTTAATCGACATAGTATGCATTACTGGATACGACAGGCACAATGGGGTTTGAACTTATGGCTTGGCATCGTGCGTGTTTGAGGGCCATCTGACGGGAGAATGCTGTCTGAGGTTTCTACGGCCGTCATGGAACATGTGACACATCTTGATCGCTGCAAAATGTCAGACGGTCCTTACAGCATCGCGCGCCGCTCTGTATCAACCGCGGAAGTCGTTCGATCAAGCGGGGACCGACAAGGTAACTAAAATCCTGTCACATATTTCCTAGCGACTTCCACACCAACTCCATATAATATGCCACCATACCAACGGTCATTTTCAGGGCCAAATAAACAAATCAGTCTGTGGGAACTATTAAGTATGCAAACTTGCCACATCCGAGGCAACTGGGTGTTAATAAATAAAGGTACTTGGGTGGGATTCGAGTCTTTGTGCACAGTTCACTGCGCTCTTGCCATGTGAGCTACAGCGAAGCTTAGGTGATGGTGGTGGTGATTATTGTTATAAGAGGAAGTTCAACTAGGTAACTATCCTCAGCGAGGCTTAGCTGGCAGCGCTCACTTCCTAGCCTGGTCTGTGTGTGAAGTACGGGCTCATTCGAGGTACACATAATGAATTAATAGTGGCGTTCATGATTCCTGCTGTGAACACACATCTGATCTTATTACCCCGGTTTAGGGAGAGGGACCGATGTACTATTTCAGAATTGTAGTAAAAGAGGCGGGTTACATAAAATTAAATCACAAAGGGCTGATGAACCGCCCGGTATTTATATGTGATTTATCAAATTATTTTACTCAGTGAACACGTGAAAGTGATGTAATTGCTGAAGGACTGTGAGCAGACAAGAAGTAAGGATGAGAAAGATACACGTAGAACTGGAAATGAACATGAAATTTACACAATTCTTAAGTTGTTGAAGTGAGAGTGGAATTATCCAAGAAAAATAGGAAATTATTGAATGCCATCAGGGGAATGTGGGAGAGAAAATCGAAATAAGGTGAACAGAGAAACAATGTACGTTTTATGTAGTGACGATATGCACGTGGAGCTATCCTAAACTCTGTAGCTTTGTTGAAGTGTAGGAAATAAGTCCATGTACGATTAATTATTAATATACACTTCCAGTGAACATTCATGAGCCATCAACAAGTAAATCACATTTTAAGCACTTTTATAATATTTAGTTTCTTAGGATATCTTGAGAAAAAATAACTGACTGATTCAATAAAATTACCACTAATGAAAATTTCACCATGTGCTGGTCATCCGTAATAGGGAGAGAAGTGTTGTCTGTTCATTTACTCATTCACTTTTGATTTCCCGCCAGTTTGCCATTCCTCCTATCCAGTGATGCGTACAGAATGTCACGTTGGCGAAACAAAATCCCTACCTCTGTATCTATCTTGTATATGAGCAGCGCGGCAGGGATTAACAGCTTTGACAAGGTCGCCTCACAGTCACTACAGTTATATCGTGAAACAGAAAACAGAAATTTAACATCTTATCACTGATTTTGAGAATTATCTGCTCTAAAAATCCCAAACATTCATGCAAATATTCACTATAAAATGCTCAAATATGCACTGAATAATATGTGTGCGCAAGCTTACTTTTGTGTAGTCTACACGAAAATGAAACACTAGCCACATAACATGAAATAGCCAAAGTGGAAATAATAAATATAAACACATCTTACATACACACACAAACATATTAGCTTATGTTATCATTTAAGCTAATCATATTTAATAAAAATCTAACATATTATAATTTCCTCCAAGTTTCCGGTTCCAGCTTAATCCTCTTGTAAAAATAATATGAATGTGAAGAAAGTGTCCTTGCAAAATCGCAAGAGGTGAGGGGAAAATGCCATCTTGAACTGACCCAAAACAAATGAACGAGAGAAAATATGACCAGAAAGACTCTACTCACATTCCCCGCACCTCAACACGTTATTCATATTCTGCACAGCTTTGCCAAGATTACCTCAGCATTACCACCTAACAATTAATGATAGTCCGCTGGATGTTACATATCTTTCCGAAGTCCAGAAAGCTAGGAATCGCTATTTGTTTCAATAATTACCAAATATGCACAATAAGTATGCCATTATCATCGACATGTAACAAACCTCCAACATATGTACACACACTGACAACATGTTTCTACACAAACTGGAACAAACATGATTCAATCGTGTCAGATTGTATTACCGGTACTAAATCTACTAAATTCGACTAAGATATGTGGTTGCTTTAGAAATATATATTTGCATAACTTTTTGAACACTATTTTTAATTTCTTTCTTTCTTTCTTTCTTTCTTTCTTTCTTTCTTTCTTTCTTTCTTTCTTTCTTTCTTTCTTTCTTCCACTTCAATTCGAACCATTTCATTTAAGTGTAAGGTATTCTTGAATTATAAAGGAATGTCAATGTGGTATCTTTCAGGCTGCTAACGGTGCTCCAGTTTGGAGAAGATTCCCCACTTCTGGTGTTTGGGCGAGCAGCTTTGCTGGGCTTCACGGCTCAGGGGGATCCAAGAACTTGCCTCTCTGCCTACCCCATATGTCCACAAGATCCTGAGCAATTGGTGTACTACCTCAATAATCATAATGGTGGCTTCTTCCGTTTCTTCAACAGACATCCTTTTGGAAACTTTAGATCGGATGCAACCTCAACAGACCAGTCAGAAGAGAAAGTAAAGCAGGTTGATGAAACGTTTATCCAAAAGCAAAGAGGTCGTGATCGTGATTCTAAAACTATAAAATTTCCCCGAAATATTCCTAACCCTTCTGTGGTGTCAGAAAACAATCGGTTGGGTAAAACAATGAAGTTTCCTAAGGGTGATTCAGAAAATGACGCAAGAATTACAACAAGCAACAACATTCAAACCGATGAAATCATTGCAGATGAAGACGGATATCTAAACACTCATTATTACGGAGCACAAGATGAATCATCCTCTCCATTTCAAACCAGCTTTTCAGACTCCTCCATTCATTCCTTCAAGGATGATTACAAAACTGAAGCAACTTTCTCCTTCCCAAACCATAATCAAGAAAGTTTACAATATGGACATGTTGATGAGTCACCAACCGTGGAAGAACCTGTTTATTACAACTATCCCCCGTACCCTGAGAGTGGAGGAGTGCAACAGTACATTTCTACGCAATCTGGGTTCAATACGAGGAAGCCAAAAACGATTACCAAATTGGCATTCCCATCAAAAGAAGTGAACCACGTCAGTAGCCACCACGCGTCAAATCAGAATCCACTATCCCCTGTGCCGATGGTGTTCCCTGACCGCACGGGGACAGGAGATCTCCGGCTAGACACAGATGAGTATGGTAGAATAATTATATTCTCCACTTCATCAAACACTCGCAACAACAAGGAACTTGTTAAGTCCCTGGGAAAAGAACACAGAAATCCCAAGGAATTAAAATTTCCCCTTCATGTTGAATCTACGGGAAATCAAGCACACGTAAATAAGGCAGTTACTTCTTTGAACATGCCAAGGGAGATCGTGGTGTTTCCAAACGCAGGTACAGATTGAAAGTTGAAATATTATGGACATAACAAAACTACATAAAATATTAACCCATTAAGGACGTATTCATTCCATACTCCAGTAAATAAATCACAAAAATCAATAATTAGTTCAATATAGTTAACGCAACTCATCTTTGTATTATTGGTTTATATTCAAAATATTGAAGTTCTCTGCTTTCATTGCTGTTTGAACACAACCTGCAGTAGCTTGCCAAATACGTCATATTGTCTGACGTCTGATCTTGTGTGGCTTTGGCGGTTAATTAGGTCTAGCGCTGGTAAGAATTGTAAAAGAGTGCTTAAAATTTAAGAAACGTTGTTGTGTCCTGAGGATAAATGATTGAAGTAAACTATATAAAAGTAATTAAATTTAAAATACGGAGCATAATGCAAGTAATGCAACGATTAACCAAATTATTTCAAAGGTTATCCCATGAAACTAACTCACCGCAAAAATCATACATTCCAGGAACAACAAATGTGCTGTATTATTTCACTTGAAAGTAAGTATTCACTCGTATTTTTATGTTATGCATTCCGATGTAAGAACTAAATATTCACAAACACTAGTGAACTAACATTTCTTATCAGAAATGAATGAACACGTTAAAACATGTTCTTGTACTTTAAAATCAGATTAGATTATCCACTCAGCACTCGTTGAAAACCGCTGTACTTGTAGTAGTTATGACAGAGAGCGGATAATTCAGTGTGGTAGTTGCGCTGGCTGAATGCACACATTTGTGGCTGTCATACTATTTCTTATGTATTCCTGTTGCTCACATCCTCGTCAGTATATCTATCAATGACAGCCGAAATATTACTTATTAGGCGTTAGTAAGTTTGAAATATGGACGGTAGAACTCATTGTGTTCAGTTCCAGGATCTGTGTATGGAGGGAGTCTTATTTCTATTGAACAGATCCGTCCACTTGTAGGTCATTAATTACTATAAAATTAATTACAAGGAACATATCATTGGAATACTGCAAAAAGTGTTCAAGTCAAATAATGTACTCCTTCAGGAAGTACACTTGAAATTTACACACAATGCCAATAATAATGAGGTTTTACCTATTTTTTTCTAAATGATCAGTTTACAATTTTTTAAAATACATTATTCAAGATTGAAATAAGAACCTTTTGTACGACGATGGGTTTAAGAATGAAGACGTAGGTTATTAACGGATTTTTCAGATGATGTGACTTGGTTAAATTTTACTCCTTAAGTACTTTGTAAACAAAAGAATTTAAGGTTTTTTAATACATTCGTTTAATAAAACAAATGCAAAACAGAAAATACAATTATATTGATAAAGATATGTTAATACTTAGCCTACTTTTTATGCATAAACAATTTTGAATAATAATTATTTTGCTATAGAAATAGGCTTGTTGTTAAAACAAGAGCTAAGACATAACACAACTCTGTAATACAGTTCAGGCAAGTTTAATCAAACATACTTGTATTTATGACTTTATTTTTAAAGTTACCTAATACAGATAGAGAAGTGAAACATTCAATTTTATGAAAGAACACTTTTCATCAGGAACTTGACGTTTTTTGTTAGTTTCAACTTTTAAGAACTTCGGTTGGAATAACTTTGGTACAGAAGATCGTTCTTTTGTGAAGCACAAATAGGTAACTGTGAGCAACTCTACCAGAGTATTTGGAGGACGACCTCGACCATCTTAACTCAGGATTTTCATAATTTTACTTGTGTAAGATAACATCTAAAAGAGTAGCATCTTCAAGTGTCAACATTCTTAATTTCAGTTTGTATTACTTTTAAAGTTACATGAGACTTTTACAACATACCTAAACAAATTCTCACACATGCTACAATAAAAGCTCGTTAGAAGTCACGAATGCCAACCTTAACACTTCTTTTGAGATCTGATAAAAATAAACCAATCATGTCAGTCACCGACTGAAAGTGAAGCATTTCTCATGTAAAAGTGAGTTGGTCATAGTAGAGGCATGAAGTTCCTAGTCTAGGCTACTGATTGAGATAATGACTTGGGTATTTTTCTAGGTCTATTTCTACCCTTTAATAGACAAATGGTTATTTAATATCTTTTTTTTTCTGACTTGGTCACGTTTTGCAGTATACCCACCATACGTACATGTGCCTACTTCCTAATTTTATTAAAATTTTCCTGAACTGTCTTGTGCGTGTGAGATGTTTAAATATTCAACAAATATATGTTTGTTTATTTAACAGTTTGTTTTCATTTATTGAAGAGATCATTATCGTATACTTGGTGTGTTACTGATGTTATTCCCATTTGTGTCTCAATCACGGGCATTTTCTGAGGTTATATTCACTGAGTATGTACATCCATTGGAAATAATACTACGTCACAAGGTGATAAGACAGGCGACCGTGTCCAACCCCGCAATGTTCCCGGCAAGTTTTAGAAAACTATCATCAGGATTGTTGAAATGGAAGCTAACTGATACACGACACGAACCTCGCAGCCAACACTCCCTATGAAATAATACTTTTCGGTTCCTCAATAATAAACTTACTATCTATACACTAGCATCCATATACAACGTATAAACTTTTAATTTGTCCATTAAAACGAAAGTACATATGTTTTTTTTGTAGGTTGCTTTACGTTGCACCGACACAGATAGGTCTTATGACGACGATGTGATAGGAAAGGACTAGGAGTGGGAAGGAAGCGGCCGTGGCCTTAATTAACGTACATCCCTAGCATTTGCCTGGTGCGGAGATGGGAAACCACGGAAAATCATATTCAAGGCTGCCGACAGTGGGATTCGAACTTACTATCTCCCGGAAGCACAAAGTACGTGTTAGAATGGGACAAAGGTGAATAAGTATATATCAATAACTATACCACACTAAGGAAAACATCTCAACCACATAGACTTAATTGGGGTTTAATAACTAGACTAACTTACCACCATCATCACAGTAAGGGTACAAAATACAGAAGGAAGATAAGCGAAAATGCATACTGGAACTTTAAACAGCGGGGTAGTTTACGTGATGTGACAATAATTGACAACCACGGAAACTTCCAATCCATTTACCATGCTAGAAATAAGGTCATTCTACTAGCATTAAACACCACCCCTCGTAAAGAAATGTATAAGACCCGGCGGATTATCCTGATGAAGCAATTCTAAGACATCGGGAACTCAACTGGATTCATGTCCGGAGAACTCTCAGGCTAGTCTGAGCGATGGCTATCTTCTGTTTGATAAAATTTGTCCTCCAGTTATGTGGTGGAAAGGTGACATTACAGTATGTGACGTTTGGATCAAGACGTTCCATATGAGTTTCTACCATTTACATCTATACCGCTAAAGAAGAAGAAGAAGAAGAAGAAGAAAAAGAAGAAGAAGAAGAAGAAGAAGTTCTGCTACGCCCATTAAACATTATGCCTAATCATTCACCCACGCCACCGCCGCCATAACAACCAAACAGCTTCCTTTCCACGCTATCCATTGTATGAGTTCCTGTTCTCTTTAGAATGGCACCCTCTAATTTCAACATGGCTCCATCTGACTGAAGTTATAGTGAAAATGATGCTTTCTCTACGCTAGGGTGGGTGAAATGTTTACTGTAGGATGTCTGTCTCACATACTGGATGTCTTAAGATTGTGACGTATAATTTTTTTGGTATTATTATTATTATTATTATTATTATTATATTATTATTATTATTATTATTATTATTATTATTATTATTATTATTATTATTGTTATTATTATTATTATTATTATTATTATTATTATTATTATTCCGAGGTATCTATGGAACAGCAGAGGTGAAAGAAGGTGCTGGGGTGAATGGGTCTAACTACAAGGCCGAGATATGAATTAAAATTTCATTAAAGGTTATATTTTCGAAAATAGCGAAACTTAACAATTTTCACATAGAATTCCAAAATTTAACAAATACCAACAAGTCAACAAATAACCGACAATCAGGTACAAGACCAGGAAAAGCCAAGATTTAGAGACAAATTAACAATCTGGGCTTCAAACCCCAAGTTTTACAATTTCTGAGCTCTCAGCTCACAAAAACCTATTTACCACAGGGCAGAAATCCCCTAATAATATGGAGCACTTGCTCCCACCTAGCAATGTCAAGCCTCCTAGAGGCACATTTCCAATACTTAAAAGAGCTGACCCGCTCTCAGTTTTCCAAGCCTATTAAAGGCAATACCAGGCTTTACACTAAATTGCCATCAAGGCACAACTTACACAAAATGAAACGGGGTTATCTTGTACCCAGCCTACTGGGCCTTAGTAGAAAAATAATAGGTTAAGAAAATGGCCGAAAATGCAAAAATGAATGGAGGCGTGAATTTTAACTCCTACATGAAACTTCTTAAAACCTAAAAGGCACTAGGCCGATGAAACAGGGGCTATTCCCAAACTATGGAGGTAACTCGTATAATGAATAAATTTAACACATTAAGGAAGAGTAGAAAATCAGTTACCAAAACGTAGTCACCTCAAGACAAAATGAAGGGGAGCTCGAGAGGGTAAAGCACTCTCTATCCCCGATTTACAGTCAGATATATGCAGGATTTACATAAACTGGAAGAAATTTACATGTTTATGGAGATGGGTTACATGGTAAAGGTTTCGGACCTTCCCCGCGGGTTAAACTGCTGAGCTAGCAAAAAATAAAGATGTTAAGCGGCCATTACCTTACTGAAGAACTGCTGCCAGATGGAAGAGGCGCTTTCCGCCTCCTGCTACACGTCCATACACTAAGTGAGATGTTGATGATGTGGCCGAGAGACAAGAAAATCAGCAGTTTCTATAGCCTCGGGGAAGATTCGAGACCATTCATGAATAATTAAGACACATCCACAGGCTTTTATTGGCTACAGGACACAGTTACACACAAAATCGAAGAAGACAGACACGATTGGTCAAAAATTAATTACAGAAATTCTGGATTGGCTAGGTTCAAAACTGGCGGAAGGAAAGATTAATATTGCCAACCCACAAATGAAAGAACGAAATTTAGTAATAAGAAAACTTATGAGTACAAAATATCTTCAAGAAAGTTCCCTCACTTCGCACCAGGGTGCATGTTCATAGATTTTTACTAGAGGCATCAATGAGAGAATGTCCAAACTTCTTGATAAATAGAAAGCAAAAACAAGTCGAAATTCACACAGTGACATCTTCAGAGCAAAAGTTTAAGTAGGTCCAGTTTTAAGTTCAGTTTTTCTCCTGTAGGGAGTACTTTAAGGCGGAAATTTCAAATTTGCGGCGTAGAGGTGTACCAGCCGGTACAATTATTATTATTATTATTATTATTATTATTATTATTATTATTATTATTATTATTATTATTATTATTATTATTTGGATATATATTCAGAGTATTCATGCTTACAGTAATAGTTGTTTTACATTCCCTGAATGTATATAGGGGGACTGTACTAAAATGAATATTATTAGTGTCTCGTCCCACCAAATACTTTTGCGATTTTCAGAGACACCAATGTGCCGAAATTTAGTCCAGCAGGAGTTACCGAAGTGAACCGGGAATGAACTCGCTGTCTTTAGCACAGAAATGTTAACCCAGAAATTACTCAAAACTTTGAAATGATATGTTGGTACTAGTAGTGCCACACTGTGATATAATTTTCTTTCCTGAGCGGACAATTTTAAAGTTGCCATGGAGGTGTTGAAATGAAACCTGTGATTTTGAACATTTTCGTATTTAATTAGGATTAAGCATATTCTCGAAGTAAAATTCATCCTGGCCGTAATCGCTGGAGACTGCTTAAGGGTAGAAGAAAGAAACGAAGTGAACGTACATTCAGAACGTACATTCAGAAATATTTATATGACGCATTTAACTTCAGTAACCCTAATACTGATCCAAAAATTAACGTTGATTAAAGGACTCTTTTCAGTGTAAATTACTTGAAAGTTTTTCTACAATTCAATATGATCCTCAAGCAATATTTTATATCAGATTCCCATCATGTTTTCAACATATGTGTTCATACAAAAATTAGAATTTGAAAAACCCATTTTAATAAGGTGTTGAATCAGCTGATTAAGTCCTTTATCTTCTACATGCTAAATGCTGGTTATCTTTGCATGTGATGTAAGTCTTCTTCCTGTTAATTACTTTCTATCGATTTTATCCTGATTTAAATTTGGATTTACCGTCTGGAAAGAAGTGAGAGTAGTAGACTGGCTAGTATTTGAATACTGTGCTTATGCTTTAAGACGATGATAACGAGGACAATAGTCTCAAAAAGGAGTGCACAGGTTCTTCCACTTGTTACAACTTCAGGGTTTCGACTAATTTTTTTGTTTATTCATGTTGAGATAACATGCTTCTTCAGGCTTCTAGCGTTGTGAGATTCTCATGTTGAGATAACATGCTTCTTCAGGTTCCTAGTGATGTGAGATATTCCTCCTCGCGAGAAACTCGTTTTAGAAATGCAGCGAATGATCCGGTTATCACCATCAGAGATAGTTACGCACGTCACTCATATTAACCAATGTAGGAAAATGACAAAACACACCGGCTTCTGTCACTTCAAAATAAACACTGACTTGATATATTAAAACAGTAATCTAAAATAAAAATACGGTTTCATGCTGACATTTTTGCAATAAGTTGCTTCCTTGCTTGTTTGAAATAGACGACAGGATTTGTTTACTGAAAGTCTCCGTTATTGGTTACACTCAGAACCTGGTTATTTTGTAGCCGTCCAAATTGAAAATGAACAATGCTACAAATTAGTGCAATATCTCCCTCAAGCTACACTTCGTGATGATTTATTGCTCCGGTACACGAATTTTGTACTTCGGATATCCTGGCCCTGGAACATCAACAGAAATTCGTATGAAGACCCGTTTTGTTACGGGATCATTAGAGCTATGTACTGGAGCCATACCATCAACACCTTCGCCCCATGGAACCATAGGACAACAAAATTGCCCCAATCAGGAGTACAGTATTATCGGACCATACGCCAAGACGTTTGATGGCATGGGACCTTTTCAGTCTAGAGTCAAATTCCACCTTATCTGGAAAAGATAAAACATATGGGTGAACAAATGCTCTTCCGAGAGTGCAAGGATCGATCGCACATCCCTCCGTTTCGAAAACCCGACAACCAGCCTCCCAGGACCGTAGTGCGTACGTGGCATATTATCAAATTAAATACTAAAACTACCTTATAGGTAAAGAGAACGGAGGAAACTAGGACGCATTTAACTATGGCAAATTATAAACAGAAAAACTTTTACACAATTTAATATATGTTGTTAAAACACACAATAATATCCAAAGTAATCCTGAATAGCAATACAATGAAATCAAAACTGTACAATGTCGGATGTACTGAATACTTAATCCTGGAGATACCACTCCGTTCATTTAAAAGTTACGACCGATTTGATCGTTCCTTTGTTTTATGACTCGACGATAAATACACCGATATCTTTAAAAACATACTAATTTAAAATAAGCATTAATACAAGAATATCTCCGTAAATGCGACGGTTTTTCATCAAGCTCTTTCTTCACTATTGGAAGAAATACACTATTTCCGCAAAATCGGAGACAACATTGAGTGGTCGCATAATTCATTAATTAACTACATTCCTAATTGACAAAAATAAAACTAGCACTAGTAGACATGACACAACAAACAACAAAATTAAACAGATGTCGGGTCCCGAAACGAACGCACATCGTAATGAACAGGACTAAAACCACGGGGAAGAATCCGCACTCGAATTCTGACATACATAAAATATTCCTCACAGAACAACATACAAAATATGTACACGCACAGCAAAACTCCACTGGGAAAGCATGAAAAACAATAAACAAAAGATGACGGGCTCTATTACATGGGAAAAGTGACTTGTGTGTGACGGAAAATCCTGGGTTTACCCTGGAACTCGGACCGGTGGTCTCCAGTACGCCACCGAAGTTGGGTGTCTAAAAATCCCTATCTAAACTAGTCCTGAAGATTAACAAACTAATCTGACGTTTCATTTACTCATTGGGATAGTTTGAATCTTGCGATCTTATTTCGTGAGCCACAGAGTTTTTCCGTATTTGTGTGCAGGTTTGAAACATTATCTAGGCAGAGTTCTCTCTTACAGAGTGCACTCCCTCAAACGACCATAAATCAGTCATCGCATGGTTCCGCCTCGACGAGCTGAACTGGTGAAACTTTTGTTTAAACCCACTCAAAGCGAGGCATTCAGTCTCCTGGAGAAACAGTGTGGTAAATCTCACTGATTGTGTAAATAGTCTACCGGTTGTCATTATTCATCATATGCCAATAAATAAATAAATAATTTTATAACATTCAAAAGTTTCATTTACTTACACTTTCTCTGCACATTTGCTTTTCTCTTTAAATCATGTCAAGCCATTATTCATCTGTCTACTGCCACATCCTTTACTGATGGACTCGGGTTCAAGACTAACCGATCGCACAGAAAATCAACCTACGGCTTTTTGAAAATCTTGCAACGCAACCCCGAGATGAGGAGGAATGAAGTTTCGCTCAACAAACACCAAAGGGCTGCGTTAACAACAAGGGAAGGAAGCACAAAACGAAATATAACACACAGACACTCAGATACATAACTTACCCAGCCACAAGTGGAAGCAAAATTGTCTGAACTGGAAACCCACCCTATTAATAGAAAGGCTTAGATTCCCGGGATATACTGAGCAGGGCATCAAAGGAGAACACCACTATTCTTTATGAACAAGATTATAATAGAATTTGTAATGAATTACATTAACCCATTGAGCCCTGCGTATTTGTTGGATTGAAACTGCATTGGCGCTGGGATTATTTTGGAGGAAATATAGTGTCGATTCATGTCGTGAGAAATTTCTTACTTACAAGACCATTAAAGATTTAAATATACATGAAAACAAAAGGCTTTCATACCACAAACTGCGGAACAAGGAATACAGTAAAACATTTTATTTTATTAGCATCACGGGTCCGTACTCAGTCCGCCTGCTGAGCTGTAACACGGCCTTCTTTTTGCATTTCCTCTTCGATTTCCACATCTATTTGTTCTTCAGGAGCATTGCTAACACTAATACTAATATTACTACTAATTTCACTGAAAAAAACCATTCCTAATCATCATTACTTTCTAAAAGGGGTTATATATCGGTAAATATCAGTTCCATACTGGCAGCCATCTTGTTTACAAGCGAATCTCAAAGTCGAGAGATAGCCCACTTCAAACTAATATTACCAAGCACACTATCGATATATATTAGCAAAGAGCATATAACATTGCAAAGAAAGAATCCCTACACAAATTACAAATGCAACCCACTCTGCCATCTCTTGAGGAAAGGTTGATTTACGTAGTAAAATGAGACAACGGAACAGTTCCGTGGTCCGGCATTTGGTCCACCGAGACGAAGCACGGAACGGTTCCGTGGCTCGGGCCCAATGAGTTAAAGGAAACATGTGAATATCACAATTGTTTTGTAAATAAAAGGAAACTTGAAAATATAAGTAACCAGGTCAGTAATAATATAATAAAATATTTGCAAAACTAATAAACACATCGATGAAATTGAAATAAACATAGGGATTTAAAAATAAATATTTTTCTTTTTACTTACAAATCTTAGGTAAGGTGCACCTTAAACTAACGCAATTTTTACAAACTCTATTTTTAACATTTACTCAAATTTAACAAAATTAAATATTGGATGAATAGTAAGGCTGAAATTAACTAGAGAGGTTTATGACCATCCTCAGTGGATGTATTACATAGCGGAAATATGTTCAGAAGCATAGCACTATAATCGTCACATCAAATTAAAACGTAAGGACCGTTTCAACACAAAATTTATTTACACATAGTAGGCCAAAATTTAAAATAACGCAGATAATTCAAACATAAATCACGAATAAAATAACGTAGATTAGTAAATCAACACATTTAAATCCCGTGTGCGATACAATAGAAATCAAGGCAGGTTCAGTAACCCAAGGCGTCCACACATACAGGGAATCAAACAAGATCTCACGCCAAGTTCAAAACAATAACAACGTCATTAGCGACGCCACGCCAGAACAAAGGAAGAATGCCAAAGATAAGAAGAACAATGACACAGTTACGGAATTGGGCAAAAGAGACACAAGATAATGCAACAATGCGAAGTTAAGGATTATAAACGCTAGCAACCCTCCATCAAGGAACGCAAAAACTCCACGAAATAATATATTAGTAATTGAAGTACTTCATTAGAAAATTACATTTAAGAAGTATAAGCTTGAAATAAAACCTACTTAATTTGAAGTTTAAATAAATGAAAGATATTAACATTAATGGGAGACATAAAATTTGCAGTACTAAAATTATTAAATAATAATAGGATATTAACTAAAAAGAAAAAGTGACAAAACTGGTGATTGTGCAGGGCATAAGTTAACACACGGTCATTACGGAGCCGAAACAAACGTAATTAATATGAATAAACCATAACGGAATGACAAAATGAAAACTCGCTAAAATACGGGACCAGGATTACCATATCAAGAAACACAAGAAAATCTTAATAGCAAAAACACACGCACCAAACGAAATAATAAAAGGAATCACGATAAACGAGCAGAATAAATATAAGTCAGGGAGGGAAAATAAAATTTTGAAAAGCAAAAAGAATTTCGAAGTTACCGGTCAACAATGAGCATATCATTTAAATGCCACCAACATGGCGCTCAGACGGCGTGGAGAAAAGGGAACACAAATCCAGAAATCTCAAATCTCACTACAAGGAGCACACAACTAAATTAAACGTCTATGAAGTAAAATTACATGACCAAAAGAAAAAATGTAAAATGTAGTACTTACATGAGCAGCGCGGTATCCCATTAGGAACTTACCGGTATCGACCCATGCACTTTTCAACACCCAAAAAAAGAGAAATTAAAAATCTTGAACATTCAAAACAAATAATTTAATCCCTAAACGGGATATTATATTACAATTCATGTGACCCCAGTCGGACTGTCCATCCTAGAAGATGAAAGCGGAGACATCCTCACTCGCCCAGTCTCAACATTCCCAGGAAGACCGCGCTAGTGTGCGCTCTGGTGATAGACTCCGTACACACCACTAGTAATATAGTCGTCAGAGTTCGTTCAGCCGCCACACATACACAGCACATACGGGCTACAAGGATGGAATGTTCAACAAAAACTCGATGACGATATGCCAGCATAGGCTCATTTAAAATGAGCGGAAGTAAACGTTCACAATATCCAATGCATATTAGCATGTAAGGTTAGCCACGCCGTGCAGACACGTAGTGTAATTTAAATATACTGCTTCTCGATTAGAGTCTGATCCAGAGTAATATTTCGTTAATGTAATAACTTTAGATAACCCCCGCCTTATGAAAGACACCAGGGAGTCTTGAGGTTAGTATATGGAGTTCAGTAACATGCACTTGAAGTTGACACAGCATAACGCTGAACAAACTAGCTTCCAATGTGCCCTGTATAATTTACAAGGTAAGTTCGATCATATAGGGATCATAGTATTGGCAACAAATATCTATCCATAACGTTGAGTTCTTTCATATCATGCAACCAGAAATAACTTTTAGGAACAGTCTTACTTGGTCAGTAGATGTCAAACACTGGGCATAGTACGGACTGTACAATGTGCATGGGAGACGGAGTACACAGTGCACAACGCACCAGATGGAAAACAGGAGGATCCAGCTCCGATGGCACAGGTTATAGATGCACTAGTCCAGCCCTGTTTCTTGCAACGGCAGCTTCAAGAGAGAGTGTGCAGAGAACTGCAACATGAACAAGAAAGCAGCAAGCGAGGGAACAAGTACTGCCCAGTAGATAATCAGGAACCAAAATGGTCCTATTACACACATTAGGGATTTCTTTAACTTCGAAACGGGTTTCCAAGACACTTTTATAATAAGATTTTAGACAAGTCATGGAGTAGTAGGAAGCATGAGCACGTACAATGACAGGAGAACATTTCCCTAATTTTAACTTCAAGGTTGAACACACAAGTGACAACTTTACCTTGAATGTAATTAATTTACCTTTCCTGGCATTGACATTTGAAATATTACAAAATAGTGGTAATAAAATATTACACCTGCTTCGTCATACGGAAGTAAATCTACTATAACTTATTTGAAGTACTAGGTTAGGTCTAATAGTTTTGATAACCCTACAATATTTGAAAAAAGTAAACAATTACAGACTAGGAAAGGGGGACGTGACTTAACTGAACGTTTCCAACATTAAATAAAACGGGAATAAAATACCAGAAAACAAGAGTAATAATTTCGAATATTAAGGATGGGTCATGGAATCCAGTGGTGAGCTACAGTAATTTTGCCCACAAGAAGGTCAAAAATATTTAATAAACCTAATCCAGGGCATCAAACTCCCAATTACTAGGACAAAGACCATTACCGAATAGTTTTCCAAATACATTTATGTGAAATTACTTAGCATTCTTCCACACATTACATAATTTCAAGGTCAGTACATACGCTTCAGTAGGATGCCAAGACAAGACAATACAATAAACAGACATACAATAAACAAGTTAATAAACATAAATTAATGAAATGAAGGAGGATACAGTGAGAGAAACAATGAGTAACCTTATTACAAGATGAACAGAATCCTATTCACAACGATCATAACGATCAACCCATTTACACAACAATAACCAGATAACCCAGAACAAGAATAGGAGAGGGAAAACAAGCAGAAAAGAAACAGACAATTCAGTAACCCAAACCATCCATAACCATAACGCAGAGATCACATCGAAAATCGACCAAGAATAAAGAAAGAAACAATGGCAATAACTGGAGAATTAACCGGAGGGGAGAACTCAAAGTGTGTCCGCAAGGAATTACCATGCAACAATTCCCAAGGTCAACAACCACATGACAGGTGACAATCACAGACAGGATAAGAGGGAATAACAAGTAAGAAATGAAAATGGTATTAGAGTACCAAACGGAAACAGCTCAACACAGCATAAATAAGGCCAAAATTCAAGGAAACTTCATCTCCATATAAATAATCTGCGAAAACAATGAGAACAGGTGTATTACCAAAACCATCAAGTATTCAGTAGAACCCCTGGATAACCCAAGACTAATAATATGGTGGCGTATAGAAGAACCTTCATTCTGAGAAAACTATGAGAACATGTGTATTACCAAAACCATCAAGTATTCAGTAGAACCTCTGGATAACCCAAGACTAATAATATGGTGTCGTATAGAAGAACCTTCATTCAATCAATGACAGAAAAAGAATTTAGCGACCGTCCCAGAACTACCCCGAATGATCCCATATTCAGCGGAGTAGAACCTAGAACAGTCAGATGAATACCAGAGACAATACAAAATTGCGAATACATGCAGGATTGAGCTAGAAGCGTCAGTATTACAAGAGGTTAAATAATTAAACCAGATGAGGAACAGACCAGGGCATGAAATGAGGAAAAGATTATGTTAATAAGCCGGATTGGAGGGGACTAAATATGAACACCCCTAGGGTGGAAAGGAAAACTTCTCAGTATAGAAAGTTTTCATATCTGACACACAGATATCATCTAAAATAAACACAAGTTATCATAACCCAAGATATAAATGAAGACATGGTCGAAGCCAGTGTGCATCCATGAAATGACCACAAATGCCCCAAGTGGGCCTCAGAAGATTTCTAGGCTAATAATAATGTGAACTGAATCACCCGCGAGACATCCCATACTGACTCGAAAAAAACTTGCGTACCTCTAGGACTCCAAGGTTAAATAAAATATACCAGCCAAGACATGGACATACGATAACAGGTTGGCACCCGGTAAAACTAGAAAAGACTTCATATCAATCTCGAAGACACCCTAATCAACGAGACGGACAGCATTGCACACCAGGCAGACAACGTTTACAAAATACACTCCGATAGTCCATAGCAAAATGAACAGGAAAGAAGGAATTACAGTAAATATCAATTTCAGAGCAGATTCCACAATTATTAGCTAAAGAGTTTTACCGATGACTACATAAAAATTGGGAGACCAACAACCAAAATCACAGGATGAAAACAGGATCGTTTCACACCAGAATCCAGAAATGAACCCACATCAGCAACAGGGTATTGATTAATAGAATAACAGGTACATGCAGTGACCAACCAGGACTAGCAGTAAAAAATCAGGATGAATGAAATTTACATTCAAACACAAGGCTAAAAGTGGCATCCACCAACCAGAAAGAGAAGATCACATTACATGCATGGCACTAGCCACCCGAGGTAATTATTAGAGAATACAATTCTAGAGCAGAAATGCAATATACAGGTACCCAATAAAATATTCGCAGGTGGGACTACTATTAAACATTAACCATTAACCATTAAGCAGTCCAAGGAAACCACAGGTGTTGAGAAGGAAAACTTCACCAATAAATTTATACCCCACCTAATTATAACTTGACCACATGAACAAGGTTCCAGGAAATAACAATAAATAAGAAAGGAAGTAATACCAAGACAGAACACCACATGATTAACATCACCAGCAGAAATGAATCAATCAATACTGATCTGCATTTAGGGCAGTCGCCCAGGTGGCAGATTCCCTATCCGTTGTTTTCCTAGACTTTTATTTAATGATTTCAATGACATTGGAAATTTATCGAACATCTCCCTTGGTAAGTTATTCCACTCCCTAACTCCCCTTCCTATAAATGAATATTTCCCCCAATTTATCCTCTTGAATTCCAACTTTATCTTCATATTGTGATCTTTCCTAATTTTAAAGACGCTACTCAAATTTCTTCGTCTAATAATATCATTCCAGGCTATTTCCCCGCTGACAGCTCGGAACATACCACTCAGTCGAGCAGCTCATCTCCTTTTTCCCAAGTCTACCCAGCCAAAACATTGCAACATTTTTGTAACGCTACTCTTTTGTCGGAAATCACCCGGAACAAATTGAGCTGCTTTTCTTTGGATTTTTTCTATTTCTTGAATCAAGTAATCCTGGTGAGGGTACCATACACTGGAACCATACTCTAGTTTTGGTCTTACCAGAGACTTATATGCCCTCTCCTTTACATTCTTACTACAACCACTAAACACCCTCATAACCATGTGCAGAGACCTGTATCCTTTATTTACAACCCCATTTAAGGGATTACCCCAAAGAAGATCTTTCCTTATATTAACACCCAGATACTTACAATGATCCCCAAAAGGAACTTTCACCCATCAACGCAGTAAATAAAACTGAGAGGACTTTTCCTATTTGTGAAACTCACAACCTGACTTTTAACCCCGTTTATCATCAAACAATTGCCTACTGTCCATCTCACAACATTATCGAGGTCATTTTGTAGTTGCTCACCATCTTGTAACTTATTTATTACTCTATAGAGAATAAAATCATCCGCAAAAACCCTTGCCCCTGATTCCACTCCTTTACTGAAATTATTTATATATATATATATATATATAAGAAAATATAAAGGTCCAATAATACTGCCTTGAAGAATTCCCCTCATAAATATTACAGGGCCAGATAAAGCTTCACCTACTCTGATTCTCTGAGTTCAATTTTCCAGAAATATAGCAACCCATTTGGTCACGATTTTGTCTAGTCCAATTGCACTCATTTTTGCCAGTAGTCTCCCATGATCCACCCTTTCAAATGCTTTAGACATATCAATCGTGATACAGACCATTTTACCTCCAGAATCCAAAAATCTGCTATAACTTTCTGGAATCTTACAAGTTGAGCTTCAGTGGAATAGCCTTTCCTAAAACCGCATTGCCTTCTATCGAACCAGTTATTAATATCGCAAACATGCCTAATGTAATCAGAAATAATGTCTTTCCAAAGCTTACATGCAACGCATGTCAAACTTACTGGCTTGTAATTTTCAGCTTTATGTCTATCACCATTTCCTTTATATACAGGGGCTACTATAGCAAATCTCCATTCATTTGGTATAGCTCCTTCATTGCAAGTGACTAATCTCATGTTTTAATCCGTATTGTTATTGTAAATAGCTCCTTCAACCAAACAATAATCAAAAAAGTACTTCAGATATGGTACTATATCCCAACCCATTATCTTTAGTATATCCCCAGAAATCTTCTCAATTCCAACCGCTTTTCTAGTTTTCAAATTTTGTATCTTATTTTAAATATCATGGTTACCATAAGTACATTTTAATACTTCTTTAGGATTAGTCACCTCCTCTATCAGGACATTTTCCTTGTAACCACAATCTTTACATACTGCTGACTGAATACTTCTGCCTTTTGAGGGTCCTCACATACACACTCTCCTTGTCCATTATTTATTGCTGGACTGTCCTACTTGGAACCTGTTTCTGCCTTAAAATACCTATACATACTCTCACATTTTTCGCTAAAATATGTATGACTGCCAATTATGCTTGCCATCATGTTATCCTTAGCTGCCTTCTTTGCTAGATTCAATTTCCTGGTAAGTTCCTTCAATTTAGCCATTTCTAACTCTATTTCTTTCCAATCTGCACCTCCTCCTTAGTCTCTTTATTTCTCTATTATAATAAGGTGGGTCTTTACCATTCCTTACCACCTCTAAAGGTACAAACCTGTTTTCAAATTCCTCAACAATTGCTTTTTACCCATCCCAGAGTGTGTTTATATCCTTATTTACCGTTTTCCACCGATCATAATTACTTTTTAAAAACTGCCTCATGCCTGCTTTATCAGCCATATGGTACTGCCTAATAGTTCTACTTTAAAACATTCCTTTCTATCACATTTATTGTTTTTAATTACCACAAAAAAGTTTGGTGATCACTAATACCATCTATTACTTCGGTTTCTCTATAGAGCTCATCTGGTTTTATCAGCACCACGTCCAGGATATTTTTCCCTCTATTTGGTTCCGCCGCTTTCTGAAACAGCTGTCCTTCCCATATGAGCTTATTTGCCATTTGTTGGGCATGCTTCCTGTCGTTCACTTTTCCTTCCCAATTGACATTGGTAAATTAAGATCTCCCGCTACAATCACATTCCTGTCCATGTCGTTTCCCACATAGGTGATTATCTTATCAAATAATTCTGAATCCGTGTCAGCACTTCCCTTTCCCGGTCTGTACATTCCAAAGACATCAAGTTGCCTATTATCTTTAGAAATGAGCCTTACACCTAGAATTTCATGTTTCTCATCTTTAACATTTTCGTAGCTTACAAATTCTTCTTTCACCAGAATGAATACTTCCCCACCTACCATTTCCATCCTATCTCTACGATTCACCCTCCAGTTCCGTGAGAAAATTTCTGCATCCATTATATCATTCCTCAGCCATGATTCAACTCCTATTACATTATCTGATGAATATATATCTATTAAGTTACTTAATTCTATTCCTTTCTTTACAATACTTCTACAGTTGAACACTAACATTTTTATGTCCTCCCTAGTTGACTTCCAAATCTCTGTACCCTCATCACCGCTCCCTAGACAACACTGTTTCCCTATATGTACTTCCGTATTACCCTTCTAAACAAATTTCCTAACTTATGCGTACCACTGCGATTTAAGTGAAGGCCATCTGAGCGCAGATCCCTATCTCCTACCCACCCATTAGGATCTACAAATTTCACTCCCAGTTTTCCACATACCCACTCCATAGTCTCATTCAAATAACCAATCACACTCCAGTCAGTATCCCTCCTACACAGTATTCCACTGATAAAAATCTCCGCTTTCTAAAACTTCACCCGTGCTGCATTTACCAGATCCCACACATCCCCAACCATGTTGGTACTCATATTAGCTTGCCTTACGATGGTGGTACCAACGTGAAAAACTACCACCTTCTCTTTCCCCTCCTCCTTCTCTTCTACTTTTCTCAGAATCTGCCTCAACCTAATTCCTGGATAACACTCTACCCTGGTTCCCTTTCCTCCACACACTTTCCCCACGTGTCTAACGATGGAATTCCCCATGATCAGAGCCTCAACCCTTTGATCTCCTTTGATCCCTCCCCTCCTGGTCAGCCCTATCTTTCCTGATAGCTGCAGAAGATTTGGGAAGGCATTCTTTCTGATTATATTAGACATGTTTTTGAAATTAATAACCGGTTCGATAGAAGGCAGGAAAGGTTATTCCACTGAAGCTCAACTTGTAGGATTCCAGCAAGATATAGCAGATATCTTGGATTCAGGAGGTTAAATGGACTGTATCGCGATTGACCTGTCTAAAGCATTTTATAGGGTGGGTCGTAAGAGACTAGGGGCAAAAATGAGTGCAATTGGACTAGACAAAAGAGTGACGGAATGGGTTGCCATATTTCTAGAAAATAGAATTCAGAGAATTAGAGTAGGCGAAGCTTGATCTGACCCTGTAATAATTAAGAGGGGAATTCCTCAAGGCAGTATTATCGGACCTTTATGTTTTCTTATATATATAAATGATATGAGTAAAGGAGTGGAATCTGACGTAAGGCTTTTTGCTGATGATGTTATTTTCTATAGAGTAATAAATATTGTGAACAACTGCAACGTGACCTCGAAAATGTTGTGAGATGGACAGCAGGCCATGGTATGTTGATAAACGGGGTTAAAAGTCAGGTTGTGAGTTTCACAAATAGGAAAAGTCCTCTCAGTTTTAATTACTGCGTTGATGGGTGAAAGTTCCTTTTGAGGATCATTGTAAGTATCTAGGTGTTAATATAAGGAAAGATCTGCATTGGGGTAATCACATAAATGGGATCGTAAATAAAGGGTACAGATCTCTGCACATGGTTATGGGGCTCTCTGCGGAGAGATGGCGTAGAATGACATTAGTAGACGAATAAGTTTGAGTGGTGTTTAAAAAAAGTAGGAAAGATCACAATATGAAGATAAAGTTGGAATACAAGAGGACAAACTGGGGAAAATATTCATTTATAGGAAGGGGAGTTAGGGATTTGGAATAACTTACCAAGGGAGATGTTCAATAAATTTCTAATTTCTTTGAAATCATTTAGGAAAAGGCTAGGGAAACAACAGATAGGGAATCTGCCACCTGGGCGACTGCCATAAGTGCAGATCAGTATTGATTTATATTGATATTGATTCCTCCTCCCTTATCTCCCTCCCATGAGCCTGTTCCACCTGTCTTTTCCTATCTTCTACTCTGCATTTTCCTTTCCTACCATTTCCCTTCCTCATACTTCCACACATCTCAGCAACAGTTCCCTGTTCCTCATATTCCGTCTGTTGCTATACCTTTAGTGGCTTGTACCGATTTCTCACTGACACCTGTCCTGAGTTCTGATCCTGAATAGAGCCCTTAGCCTGCAATCACTGTCCCCTTAGACCATTAGACCATCTGTCTTCTACAGGTCCCGCCATCCTTCACCTCCCTTTTGTACACCTACTCTAATCTTTACATTGTTTGAGGGAGTCCTATCTTCCTTCCTGTCTTCTGTGAGAATCCTAAGTATCTCCCTAACTCCTCCCTCATACACGCAATGCCTCGCCACACCCACAGTTCGTACACTTGCACTCTTTAGCCATTCCTTACAGAAAAATGAAACGGAAATAAAAAATAAAATAACTTGTTTTGTGCAACAAAATTAACGAAAAGAAATATCGTCTAGGTTAGTACTCAAAGATCACAAAACCACTTAGTCGTGTTCTACCTTTATCCTACAACAGCTTAACAGATACCGAAAGGAATACACAAAAATTACACAATTCTTTACTGCGGTTAAGCCTGTCCTAATTAAAACAACATAATTTTAGTAAGAGTTCCTACAGGTACCTCCAGTATACTATACAAAAATTTTACAATAATAAATTAAGCACGCCTATTTCTAATAAGATATTACTCGTATACTACTGTACAGTACACTACAACAATTTTAAACTACGTTCAGACGTATCATATTTACAATACCGGTACCGTATGTCACTACTAGGCTCAAACAGAAATTAAAATTGCAAGTTTGAACTTTGCACGAACTACTGTACTCAAAGATTACCAACAAGGCTAAATGCTTAGACAGATACATACCAATAGAGGCATGAACAATCGCACAAGAGAACTGACAGCACTATCTGACATGGACACATCAAAATGATTTAACCTCAGATGAGCCACCGGCCATAGTCTATCACCATTAAATCAACAGCAAACACATTCCAGAGTACATGGGAATAAGAATACTGCCAAAAATTACCATATAAGCATCTAATCCAACAGATTCAAGTGAGATTCGCATCAATATATCACCATTACACTATATATTCATCCAAGTATTCAACACAAGGCCGTAATGACAAGACAATACCACCAGAGGGAGCATGCACAAGACTCCCATAAGTCGAAATAGGAACAAATTCTAATAGCACAAGTCCGTGATAAGTGTCAATAATACAATCTGGCTTTACCACCAAATGACATCTCACTATGGCAATAAATCTCACAATAGCAACACATGACATGTAGTAACCAGAGCAAACCAGAATAGCAGATAGTAACCTTCTGAAAGGTAAGATCACCATGGGTCAAATTTTAAATAAGTTTCACATATTCAGTTCAAACAGAAAGGTGGGAGCACAGTCACTGGAAGATAAAACATAATCATGACACAATTTATATATCCCATGATCTGGACCATTAGCGGAGCTAGAACAGGGATAAAGGTTTACAAGTTAAGCAATATTTACACAATCAATTTAACACAAGACACAAGTTCTTCAAATAGAGTAGATCAGGGATGGCGAACCTTTTCCAACTAGTGTGCCATTTTAAGTCTGGCTTATTATTCCCAACTGTCTACTGTGCCACTTGTTTTTTTTCCGTTTGTAATTGCTACCATCCACCCCCCCCCCCAACCACCACCACCACCTACACCGACTTTCATCCGTAATTCAAAATTGTGTTTCTTAATACGTTATTACTTATACATATAAACATTGTAAAAATAATGCATTTCATTGCATGTTTCATGGTCATATTTCGCCAATACCGCAAATATACTTAGTAGCCATGTCATTTATGTTAGGTTTATAACTTTTTGTCTTCAATAACACACGATAAACTATTAGATCTGAACCAAGACGGTTTCTAACTGTTGACTTCACAACGTTCATTGTAGAAATCAGCTGCTCGCAAACAAAGTAAGTAGCACTGTAGCAAGTTTCTTCATGGCCGAAAACATCATTTGTGGCAGGCTGTTCCACTGGTCAAATATTAAGTTCTCCGGCTTCTGGAGAGAGTATTCACCATCAACCTCGATTTTCATCAATGCTACACCGTTGTACGAATTTGTTCAGCCATGTACCTACTTTTTTCTTGAAATTCAGTCAAGTCCATTTCTAAACTGTGAACCACTCAGCAAATTGACCTTCATATCGCTCATTTGTGCAATACAATATGAGGTTTTGAAATAAAGTGTGAATTTCTCCAAATCTCGAAATTGGGATAATCCCTTGGCAATTATTTGTCTTACAACATTCAAAACAGTAAACAGTAACTGACTAAGAAAAATTACGCGTTGCTGGCAACCACAAACAAGTTAAACTTTACTGATGTGGGTGAGCGAATGGCTCGTCGGCTGCATCTCACTTGACTTCCAGACCTATCAGTGTTGCCATAATGCATGTCCGAATGGAACTAGAATTTTCATTTTCGGTATTTATTTCTTAAACCTGAAACCCTATGACTATACGATGCACGAGATATGTATAATCTATAGTACAAGACGTATATAAAATTGTTAATATGCAGGTGGTGTGCCACCGAAATCGTGTTCGCGTGTCACTAGGCATAGGTTCGCCATCCCTGGAGTAGATGAACCACAAGCATAGCCAATTCTTACTAAAACCAAAGCATAATAAAAACAAAAGGTTAATAATGTCAAACTAACACAATTTCGTTACTGTGAAATGTGCGAGACGATATAGTTAAATTTAATTTACATTCCAGTCCAATTAAATAAATAATATTAATACATTCATCAACAAAATAACGTAATGGTCATCGACTCACACAGGTACCGCAGCTCCAGAATAAGAAGGGTACAAGGTTGTGAAACGAGATTCCATGAATACCATACAGAATCAGCAAGGAACTGGACTCAAATTCACGTAAGACGAGCTCGAACATAAACACATCAAGGCCAAGATAACAGCGAAAAGGGAGGACTCGAGCACACATGAAAACAAACAGAAAAATACCAAATTACTTGGGAACATTCCAGTTTTACCAAATTTAATACAATACTTTTAACGTTAATATTAGTGTGTGCGATCCTTTGGTGCCTGTCCAGCATTATGATAACAGTAATTGAGCGTAGTTAAACAAGGAACCACGCGACAGGCTGCCACTGCAACGGAACCCCGAGATGAGGAGGAATGACGTTACGCTCAACGCTTTGCAATCTGTACGCAAACCAAAATCTCAAATGAATATGAAGGTAGCCATTAACTTTAGTCTAAATAAAAATAAAATATACACTTCTTGACAGGAAAGAAAAACCCCATCTAAATTGGGAGGACGTTTGTTCGAGTCCAGGCATGTCACACGTCACACAAATTTATACAGCCATCTCTATCTTATAATGAAACAAATTTACTTTAAAATCAGAGTGCATTGCTACTCCCACAGTTAACATACCAATACAGGCATCATATATGACCCTACAGTCATGCATATAAATATAATGTGAATATTCCAATATAAAGAAAAATATTAATTATACCGTTTGAAGTCCTAAAAACCGAATTTACACTTTACCCTCCTGATGTAAAGCACTATCAACCTCCGGGTGTCTAATTTTTGATTCATGCGCATGGTTTTCGCTCGATTAAAAATTCTATATCCTCCAACATTATCCCATATTCCACACTTTCCATTCGCATCTAGATTAACTAAACTTAATAAAATATGAAGACGATTACAAAGCTGCTCCCTAGTTTAAAACAAATGCATTTCACTCATATAATCCTATCGTACATAATTTGCATATTTACACAAACTTAACCCCAGCATTTACAAGACTACATAACATATCAAATCAGTGTATTTATCGTCATGTTGGGATGTCCTTGGCCCGAACCTCGAACTTTTATGCCATCATGGCGCTGGCGTGGTTCACCGGTTCGAATCCTCTTGGGGTCATCCTGGGCACATTCATAATCCTGGGATCGTATCGACTGGAACAGGGCTAATGTAAATGACGTCTTCCTTTGACACAGTTTATGAAACTCCAATTATGGCGGATTCTGCTTATAATTTCGCCGACACAGTTTGGGAATACGACATGTAGCCACTCAGTTTTTAAAGGCGAGATTTGAGTTTACTTCACCGCAAGTGTTAAACTTTATTTTCAAGCTTTATCTTATTTCCAGATTCGAGTTCATTTCTGTGGCTAATTTTACTTCATGTGTTAGAATTTTAGCGCGAATCATTTTTAAATATCCGGACATTCTACTAAATTCTCGATTTCTCCCGGCGGTATGAGTGATGTGTAGATACCACAGCGTTCGGTCGTGTCTACATAATTATCGTCAGAAGTGAGTATAGGTACAGAATAAAATTCACTTTACCATAAGTAAGTAATGTCTCGACTGTGTGTAAGAATGTATAGATCGTCAGATCCAGGAAGAATCTACGAACTGTTTACCTGTGTCCCATCCCAGCGCGTCAGAGAACTTCTAGACCATCCGACGCCAGATAAAAATCCAGACACCATGAACGTGACACAGAAGCAGACGAACACAGGATCCCACCCTACTGAAGATATAGTGATGGCAGCTTAAGCTACTATGGTTGTATCTGCCCCATGACAACTGATCACAATGCTGAAGTGGTAAGCATATTTCCAAATTTCTTGACCTAAAAGTTATATCGTCCCTTATCTGTAAATAGAGAATATTATGCATGTAAATAAATTATAGTATAGATAACTGTCTCAAGCTGCTTCAAAGGGATTGTAGTTTCTTAATTTATTGTTTATAGGGAATTTTTTCTTCTGTGGTTGGGTAACCAGTCATTTTATTTTGAACCCGGGAAAGCTAATGCATGGCGTAGTTATAAGATCCCAGAATTGAATAAATGTGAAGTATCGTATTGAATGGGGTTAGTGTTCATTAGATTGTTTCCAGCTACCATCACTTTATAAGTTAATGAGTCGTCATAAGGTTCATAAATTATTTCCTTCATACATCACACGTAATGTAGGATATTCCCCCAATCTATAGTTTAAGGCTGCTGATCAAGATGCTGGAGACACAACAACGGGGTGCGAACCATGAGTTATTTAGAACGAGAGTGTTACAGTTAATTGAAATTCCCTGAAGGATAGAGTCTACGAACCCCACTGTCGGCAGCCCTGAAGATGTTTTCCGTGGTTTCCCATTTTCACACCAGGCAAAAGCTGGGGCTGTACCTTAATTAAGGCCAAGGCCGCTTCCTTCCCACTCCTAGCCCTTCCCTGTCCCATCGTCGCCATAAGACATATCAGTGTCGGTGCGACGTAAAGCAAATAGCAAGTATGCATGTGTTTGAGATATCAGGATGAGAGCGGGAGTCATCTTGCATGTCAATATCCCGCAGGCTGATTCGTAAATAGAAATGTAAGTCTCCCAAATGAATTCATGTCAAGTGCGAAGTGTTATACCGCACTAGTGATAATGGTATTGAGGCTGATAGAAGCCGAATGATTAAAAGAAATGAGATATTCTTCTGTGAGAATAATAGTAATAGCAGTTTTGGATACTGCCGTTGTGTTCGGGGGATGGTAGAGAAAGTGGCCACCAGCTGGGAGCGCCACGAGAGATTTATGGCCTCTTGTCTGAAAGAAGGGACTGCTGGAATAAGTTTTGCCTTACCTCTACTTGGAACATTATATGAGCTGTTATTTCTGTCTGACGACGATGTAACATTCACATGCAAAATCATAGACTACCCACCGTCGTAATAGAATCAACTTTTCACTAGATGAAAGAATTCCACCCAATTTTGATCTTCTTTTAATTAAATCGATCTATGGAATTTCAGGAAATGCACCCCGGATGTCTGAGGAGCGTTGGTTCGATCCCATGCGACAGTGACGACCCTGGTCATTGTTATTGATCGTGAATGGATCATACCTTCCATACGCTTTTGTTCATAAATGTAATATTCCCTGTGTTTCTCTTTCAGATAGGGGCTGCCTGGCCGAGACGGTAAAGGCGTGGTCGTTTCGCCCGGAAGAACGTAGGTTCGAATCCCCGTCAAGAAGTCGTAAAATTTAAGAAACGAGATTTCCACCTCCGGAGGTGCATATGGCCCTGAGGTTCACTCAGATTACACCAAAAATGAGTACCAGGTTGGGCGTAGAGCTAACCACTCTACCCCATCACGTGCCGAGGTTAACAATGGCGGAAGCCTTTACCTTCCACTCCTCCAAGGGCCTTGGTGGCCTGTACGGAGGTGACTTTGTTTGCTTTTGCTTTGCTTCTCTTTCAGATGATTATTATTGTTCACGATGTATGTTGTGTTCTGGTATTGTTTGTTGAATGTGTTGTCTCACAGGAAACAGCATTGCTTGGAATCTGTCTTGTCAAATAGTGTTCCTGGCATAAATAACAGACAATCGCTCCTCTGGTGTTTCATGGAATACCGACATTACACATTATCGTCATTGCAACATACATAATTCTACACACGCCACATATACAAGTCGGTGGGATGATTTATTTATTAACTTGAAGGGACATCACTAACTAAAAAACGGTAACATTGAATTAGACAGACCTGTAATTGTGCCGCTTGACGTGGCGACGTCCTGGCTGCATCTTAGCAAGTCGTCAAACTCTTAATTAGTCCTTCATAATGGTAAGAGGCATTCTTCACTTAAATACTGCCTTATCAATACACTGATTCCGAACTCCTCTTGAGGCAACACACATTATTTTTCTTGAAAACTAATTAACCTAATAACAAATGTTATTACGCCACACCGCCTTGTGATGTCATGGTAAATTCCCACCTGCTCTTCACCATGTGTTTCCCAGACGTGAATGACAGTGGGACAATGATGCTATTTCTCCCCCAACCCAACAATTCTCCCTTATAGATTATCAAAATAACCATGTCAGTTCCAAACAGCTATCTGTGACTTCGCTGTCTTCCTCGCAGAAGATCATGAATCCTACAAAAATAATCCTATGATATTCCCACCTACGAGGATGGATATCCTAAATGCAATTTCTAAGTCGTTCCTACTCCACATTAATACTTTGTAAAATGTTTCGTCTCTCAAGCCAACTGGCTTTTGAGATATCCCAGTCTACCTCCTACACTTCAACCTTTGGAAGTCCTCTTCTTCATACCAATTGATGCAGGTTCTTCCTCTCGGACCACTGAATGCTGACTGAATTTCTTGTTATTTCGCTCTAGAGACGCGGTACACTGCATTATCTCTCATTGTACAATCGTTCCATTTGATGACCGCTGGACCGATTCCTTTGAGACTCACCCCAGAGATTCAGCCTATTTTTCCAATCACAAAGGTGTTCTTTTTACCCATTTGCCCTTTTGCTACGAGGAGGTGCCCTTTTGCCCTTTTTCTATACAGATGATGATGAGGAGGAAGGTAGCTTTGCCCCTTCGGAGGAAGGAGAGGCCATAAGACCCTATGTATAGCTGACTTCTTGTGCAGTAGCCCCCTGGGCTAGCTTTCTCCATAAGAGCCTGTGTATAGCCGCCATCTTGCGCAAGCGCCCTTAAGCCGTCTCATAAGAGCAGGCACCATCTTGCACAGTAACCTCTGACCCACGCTCTAGGAGTTAGCATCATAAAAAGCCTGTTTATAGCCGCCATCTTGCGCAGTAGCCTCTAAGGTAGCTTTCTCCATATAAGGCTGTGTATAGCCGCCATCTTGTACAGTAGCCCGCTGGGCTAGCTTTCTCCATAAGAGCAGCCGCCATCTAGCTCAAGCGCCCTTAAGCCGTCTCAAAAAATCAGCCGTCATCTTGTGCAGTAGCCTCTAAGCTAGGTTTCTTCATATAAGCTTACGTATAGCCGCCTCTTGCGCAATCGCCCATGACCAGCATCTTTATCCATAAGAGCCTGTATATAGCCGCCATCTTGCGCAAGAGTCCCTAGGCCGTCTCATAATAGCAGCCGCCATCTTGCACAAGCGCCCTTAAGCCGTCTCATAAGAGCGTATGTACAGTTACCGTATTGTGCAATTAGATGGCCACCATCTTGCGCAAGCGTCCCTAGGCCATCTCGTAAGGGCCTATGTATAGCCGCCACCTTGCGCAAGCGCCCTTAAGCCGTCTCATAAGAGCCCTTGTATAGCAGCCATCTTGTGCAATTTGATAGCCTCCATCTTGCGCAAGCGCCCTTGGCCGTCTCATAAGAGCCTATGTATAGCAGCCATCTCGTGCAAGCGCCCTTAAGCCGTCTCATAAGAGCCTATGTATAGCAGCTATTCTGCGCAAGCGCCCTTAAGCCGTCTCATAAGAGCGGCCGCCATCTTGCGCAGTAGCCTCAAAGCTAACTTTCTCCATATAAGCCTGCGTGTACCCGCCGTCTTGTGCAATTAGATAGCCGCCATCTTGCGCAAGCGCCGTTAGCCGTCTCATAAGATCCTATGTATAGCAGCCATCTTGCCCAAGCAGCATTAAGCTGTCTCATAAGAGCCTATGTAAGCCGCTGTCTTGTGCAATTAGATAGCCGCCATCTTGTGCAAGTGCCGTTAGCCGTCTCATGACAGCAGCATCTATCTTGCGCAAGCACCCTTAAGCCGTCTCATGAGGAGCTGTGTATAGCCGACATCTTGTTCAATTGCGTCGGGAAGAGCATCTGGCCGTAAAACTGAGTTTAGGCTCCTCCATGTGGTAACGTGTGTTCTCTTATGCTAATCCTCATTGCCCTACTTCTCAAAATAACGTATCAAGAATACCCATAGCCCTACTACTCAGGATGACGTCGGGAAGGGCATCTGGGTGTAAAACTGAGGTTAGGCTCCTCCATGCGGTTAGGTGTTCTCTCTTTAGCTAATCCCTATTGCCCCACTATTTAAGATAGCGTCGCGAGAATAACCATTGCCCTACTACTCAATATGGCGTCGGTAAGGGCATCTAGCCGTAAAACTGAGGCTAGGCCCCTCCAAAATAGCAGCTCTGATGTTAGGCTTGCTCTTTTGCGTGTAAAAGTAAGGTTAGGCCCCTCCAAGATAGCGGATGTGAGATTAAGGATGCACTCTTAGCTAGCATAGTCGATAACCTTGCCAAAGGTCAATGAGGAGGAGGCCTCTCCCGAGAGCCGGAGGAGGAGGCGGCGGCCGAATGTCCAAAAGTATCTACTCGTCGAGAATGTAATCTAGCTGTAAAAGTGATGTTAGGCCACTCCAAGATGGCGACTGTTGGCGTCGGGCTGTAATTTTGGCTTGCTTTATTATGCAAAAAATCCGCGTCGGGAAGGGCAACTGGCCATGAAAATGAGGTTAGGCCCCTCAAGAGGTTTTCTGTGAGGTTAGGCTTGCTCTCTTATGCAAAGTCCGCGATTCGGCATTGTCCCACTATTATACTACGGGTCAATGACCTAAGGTCAGAACCCGTGGGAAAATGCTGATTAAGCTCCCATTGTTTTAGAACTCGTGAGAGACAAATTTCAGCTACTACCAAGAAGTACAATGAGGTAAATTTCCACTTTCACAGTTTAGACTCTAAGAGCGGAAGAAGTTGGGTGAACGCAAAAGTTAGAGCAGCGTGAAACTAATACCACTTTTCCGAAACCGTGCAAAACTTATAATTTTCATGTTAAAGCGTACAGTTGTTATTCATTCAAACCTTTTATTTAGAAAGTAGGGAACTTTTACAATTAGCTCTGTATTTCCATCTTCAGTTCCTTTAAGGAAAGGTAATTTTAGATCGTGACATAGAATGGTGATGTTATATGAATCAGAAATTATTTTAATTTATTTTCGAAATTCAGAATGATATCATCTATTTAACCATTCTTTGAATCGTGCTATGTTATTTATTTGGTTAGTAATTTTTCTAACATTCTTGTAGTCTATTTACATAAAATACCGGTTTAACTGAATTAACAGTGTTGCTTTAGAAGTTATAAATTATATTTCTGTATGGTTTTTCAGGACTTGTTTGATGGTATTTACATCACATTTATTTTCTTATCAACTTCCTTACAATGCATAAATATCACAACAGAATATTGAAGCCTCCGTGGCTCGGGCGGCAACGAGCCGGCCTTGTGCTTTACAAAACGGAGGCAGGACAGGTTTTTCTCCGGGTACTCCGGGTTTCCCTCTCATCTTTCATTCCAACAACACTTTCCATTATAATTTCATTTCAATAATAATTCATTAATCATTGCCCCAGTGGAGTGCGACAGGCTTCCGCAGCCGGCACATTTCCTATCCTCGCCGCTAGATGAGGGCTTCATTCATTCTATTCCTGACCTGGTCGAATGATTGGAAACAGACATTTCCTTAAGGCTAAAACAGCTTCCATCAAAACAGATCCTCATAAACAAACTAAGCTCAGGTTTCACAATTCATCGGCCCTGTATTATTTCGCAGGTTTATAAAATTCCACATCAGATAGCAGCACAGATCAGAAGTGAGTGGGAATCTTACAAGGCAATAAGCATGATTTGAATATTCTGTTCACCAATCTCGTTGCTCCAGCGAAGAAATAGCGGGGCGGTGACGGACGCTTCCACTTGGGACATAGCCCAAAGTCCCCGAAATGTGACAAGATAAGGCTGAGGAGCTGTGTTGTTCTACACTGATCACTCAACTTATGTGCGAAATATGTAATTTAATATTCAAAAAAGTAAAGTAATAGTGTTGATGCACTACATTTACAAAAGTTCGGATATTAATTTTATTATGACTGACGGTTATGATATGAGACAATACATCTAGAGAGTGTACTGCTTTCTAATGCTGACAGTATTAAAATATAATTAAATTGGAGGCATATTCAAAATACTTCAAATGTTTAAACATAATAATATGACGCTGTATATGACACAATGTATTGTTGTAGCTGATTTCCTGTTGCTCTCATGCCCTGAACATGAAACAAATGGAGTAAATATCTTTATGCTCCACGATGCCGAAAAATAAATTTTATATGCCCGAAAACTGAATCTTAATGAGGTTCATTGTAGTTCAAGTTTGATTATGATACACGTTCACCACTAATCAGAGTTCAGATCTGTTTGACCAATTAGATATTCAAACATTTCGGACACGTTGTACTTCCACAACTGTACAATAAACAATTTGCATTTGAAATAACCTGCTTTCGAAGCAGAAGGTCTCTCATCCACTCATGCGCTCTGTTCAGTAAACTCAACTGCCAAACGGAATTTATGAATATTTAAAAATAGAGCTATAATTATCGTAGAGCATTAAGTAACACAAATAGTACGGTAAGTGTGTCACCAAGCACTTCTCGGTGTTTTCCATTGTGATGTTTTGGTGCTGATCAGATAAAATTCCCTTTAACCCTGAAAAGGACCGCTCAACATCGCACGAAGTCAGTTGTACATAGTTAAAAAGACAAAACTATCTGGGTGGAATATCTTCCGGGGGGCTCTTCTTGTTCCTTGCAAATAGACAGACAGCTTGAACAACCTGGATTTCATTCGAAGACTGCATGGAGTTTGTTATAAACTAATACATATTTTAGTCGAATATATATAAAATAACCTTAGCGATGTCCAGATCCTTGGTACAACGGTCTACGTGACGGCCTTAGGTTCAGAGACACATGAGTGTGATATCTGGAAGGACATCTAGCCGTAAAACAGGACCAAATTATCATCAGACAGATCCGGAATAAGATGAGGAAGAAGGAGAATATAAATTATCCCAGTTTCATATGAACGCTATTCGCTTACCGATCCTTTATAAAACAACAGTCAAGCGAAAGGTACAAAAGGCCTAAGGCGAAATTGAAAGAAATGCTAAAGCGAAGGTTCATGTTTAGTTTGATTCGAATTCAGATTCCGATGGTGAAATTAAAGAAGTGAGCAAAGAGCCCATGGAAGGGAGCTGATATCATTATATTAAATTTTTTCATAACACCCGTATGACAGTATATTGACCTGCTGAAAGTGTAAACACACTCTATTAAAATCCGCGACCCAGCCGAGAATTGAACCTCAGATTCGAAAGCCTCATTGCTGACCATTCAGCCAAGGAGTCGGACAATAATAATAATAAGAGGAATCAGTAGAAGAAGTAGAACGTATTGCACACGACGAGCTGCTCGTTTCCAAACTGTGAGACATGAGTCAAGTGTAATACCCAAATTGTTTCTATCTGATACGTAGTTAACACATTAGGGAAAAGTCTCGCACTCCACAGTTGAACGGGTGAAGCAGATATATGACGTTGAAAGCCCGCGATGCTCACATCGGTCCACGTTACAGGACTTGGCCAACATTTACGTCGGGGTGCCCTTGCTGACGTGCAGGGATGCAAAAAAGATCCAGGTAATTACTGATAAGAACAGATATATCTAAATGTATCTTAAAACATTATATTTCACCACCATCTCGTTGTCTGATTGTTCTCCCGAGTGAGTTTCGGTTCAGAGGGCCTAGGGTTAAATTCTCGGTCGGGTCACGGATATTATGCTCGTCTTGTTAATTTCTCTATCTCGGTAGTTGTTCGTCTTATCACATACCCTCATTTACATACCACACACTACAGAAACACACAGTCAGTTAGGCATTCGTCCGTTAAGCTCAGTTTAATCAACATGTAGTGCCTACACTAAGAAATTGGAGAAAGTCCAGGAAGAAGAAGAATATACTTCAATGACATGGCTGCTTTGTGACAACATTACCTCACATATAATGAATAAGTTAACCCCATGGTTCTACCAGGCGACTGCTGCACAGACTGAAGGCCTGCAGATTACGAGATGACGCGTGGTCAGCTCGATGAATCCTGTCGGCCGTTATTCTCGGCTTGCTAGACAGGGGTTTTCATCTCACAGTCACACTGTTTTCACTAAGACTGAGCTGACCTCAGTTCCTGTTAAATATCCCTGGCTTGGCCGATAACCGAACCTTAGGGGAAGGCTGCCACACAAATACCTCCCTGTTCTAAATCACTTGCTTGAACATATGAGGGAAATGTCTGTAATACGGACTTAAAATTGAGTGAACAATGCAGATAATAGTTCTGCTTTATTGTCCAGTTCTTACATCACATTCATTTTATCGCGTTTGCTTCTCATCGAGGAAGTGATAACCAATTGAACGAGGGCTGTCAACGCGGTGTCGTCCGGATATCTTGTTCTGGCTTCAGATGACCTTTTGAACTTTGATGGGCGCCGGGTATATGGCGCCAAGTGCATCTCAATTTCCCCAGTCCTATGGCACTTAATCCTATGACTGTCTTGTTGAACTATGTGTGATGGGAATCATTATGTGTGTGAGTAATTCTAGCCTTAGTTGAGGAGGAGTTCTCTTTTAATTTTGGAGCGAACTTTTGTCATTATTAGGGTCTAGATCTAAATGCTTCGAATATTCATTCAGTGATGCACAAAATATGAAAGTAATGTACGGTTATAACTGTGTAACTGCGCCGTTTGTGTCACATAGCCGTCAGCTTGCACTCAGAATATAATAGGTTCGACCCCCACTGTTTTTCAGCGCAGAGGGTGGTTTTCCGTGCTTACCCAATGCTGGAGCTGTACCTTAATCAAGGCCACGGACTTTTCCTTCACATTCCTAGTCCTTTCCTATCCCATCGTCGCCGTAAGACCTATCCAACATTGATAGTATGAGAATGATGTTTCTAGGTCATCTGACGTGATTGGAGAGTATTTATAGACTGGCAATGATAACCGAACTCACTAAATATTCCTTGGTTCCTAGGTTCAAATTCAACACTGTTTTGTAATTATTTTACTCTACTCTCCATTGTCGTCTGGGCCTCTAAGCGCTTGTGCCGCACATTTAAATCTCTCTCTGAACAGGAACAAGGAGAGCCAATGGTATAACAGATCTCTACCTTCAAAGATTTCAGTAATACCACGGGTGGACGCTAAGTGCGGCCCCGAAGCAGCAGTGCGAGCGACAATGTAAGTATTATATTCTATAATTTTGTTTTTGTTCTTATCAGTTCACTGTTTGGAGAACAGTGCATTGGCGATGGGGCATTGCTACATCTTTACAGGGAACGATTATCAGATCCTAATGAAATTTTGTGGACTCTCCAAGAGTTATCAGGTGAAGGGAATGAAGAGGAAATATTGCGCGATACTCTTGACAGTGATTACGAACCTCAAGCCGTTGAAGAAGACATGCATAGTAGCTGTTCTGATCTTTCTGTAGAAAGCTACGGAGAGGCAACTGAAGACATGATGATAGTAATTTGAGGTTCTATATAGGCAAAGATAACGTGTAGTGAAGTTGTTAATAATTCGAATGCTAGAAAGCAAACTAAAAGCATTGTGAAGACTTTTCCGGGGCCAAACAAAGAGTCTCGACTAGCTCGTACTCTCATTCGTTGTTTCTTCCTAATAATGACACCTCATTTGGTTGACGACATCGTGAAGTACACGAATATTTCCATCACGTAAGAACTATCCGAAATACCACCACATCGGGAGAGAGATTGCAGGGTGACGTCGCTCTCGGAAGTGTCGGCACTGCTGATGCTCTGTTTTTGATTGCTGTCAAGGAAGGTAACCGTGGTAACAGCCTAGAACATATTTTTATCTTTGCTCTGATGGGACCGCTGTGACGATTCTCATACTAATTTAAGCGAAAACCATTTCCGATTCTTTATGACATCCCTCCGTTTTGACGATGTCACCACTAGAGCTGAACGCCAGCAGAGTGATAAATTGGCAGCTATTAGAGAATTTCATTCAAAATTCGTTGCCAATTGCCAACTGAGCTACGCAATTCGTCACGATTGACGAAGTATTAATTGCATTCTGTGGCCGAATAAACTGTGATAGCCGAACAGATACAAACAAACCCGATTGACTGAGCCAATTAAAATATCCAACAGATATGTGACCACAGAAAACTATTTCAGCAGTTATTGTTTAGCCGTACACCTGTTGGGAAATGTGCCGCCTTCCTTGAGAAATAAAAATGAGATACCACCCGAATTCCTCCAGGACAAATCGCTTGAATTTGTGTCGAGAATGTTTGGCTTTCAGTACGATAAAAGTTTAGTGTCTTTCTTCACCAAGAAGACGAAGGCTGTCTTCATTGCATGTCACTAATGAGCTGGACGATGGAAAAAACAAACACTAGCATATAAGTGACTACAATTCAACAAAGGGAGGTGTTGACACTGTTCACTTGCTTTGTTCCACAAATAACACCTCTAGAAGAACAAAAAATGGCCATTGACAGATTTTTGCGTGAAATTGATATTGCTGCCATCAATTCCTACAAAATTTTCCTCTTAAATTGCTCTGAGGAATGTTTCCGGATAAGGGAATGCCTCTACAAATTAGGTATGAGCCTGATGGAGGAAAACTTCCAGAATAGGGATTAAATATCTACTCTTTCTAAGGAAATTTTCGGTTTTGTATCAAAATACAGGAAAGAGTGAAATCCTATTTTGTTGACCATGTGGAAGCCACAAAAGCAATAAGACTGCTGTCATGAATGGTACGTGCCAACACCGAGAGAAGTGCGACCATAATACCGAGGAAGAACCTTATTTCTAGTTTCTTCTATGAAATTGTGCATTTCAATTATTTTCATTCAGAATTGAGATGTTTCATTGCAGTGTTGCTGCGAATTGTTTATATTTCAACACTGAAGCTAAGTCAGGTTTTACATTTTTCTTCTTTGTTTTAGTATTATTATGTTTTTAATTTACTATTTCTAGTTCAATAATTAATTAAACGTATTTTCATATCTGTCACTTATCCCCTTGACGCCGACCTTAGTACTTCATATAGATCTCCTTTTCACACGCTGCCAACCTCCATGCGTGGTATAGACCCCTGTAGTCGAAAATTTATTTAGTTCTAGCTTGAAAAGTTTTAAAGTTGTCGAGATGGACATGGTACATCATTAAAGGTGAAGATCATTGTTTTCCTTGTATCAGTCCATGTCAGTGGTTTTTCTTCCAAAATGTTTGAAATAGTCTGATCTCTTAACATAATTATAGGCTGCATTCTAGCTGATGTACGTGTCTCATTACAGGATGTTGAAATCATCTGGTGAGAATTCTTTCTACGCCTTGAAACCACTTAAGTACTTGCCTCGCTGTCATTTTGAAATACCGGTACGAAATTGCACGGCACGGTGCAGTTTGAATAAAAGAGGAGTAATTAAGTTTTATAAAACATATGAAAACTCCATTTGCCGTCCTTCATCATCCCCGAAATATTTTAACATGATCAATGTACAAAGAGACTTGAGACCATTAAGCCGTAAATCTGACCAAAGCAGAACTGTCTCATGCCCAAAATTAGTAGAAGGAAAGAACTAAGGTAGTCGTCGCAAGAGAAAAACCCTTATAAACCTGGGGCTGTAGGGGTTCTGGTGTCAGGTGTCAGGCATATTGTATTATGTTCACAGATATATCCGATTCAATACCTTGGATGTGGTATACTGTAGTTAAATATCCGCGGATAAACATTTGCGGATGCTGATAATATTTTGTTTATCCGCACAGGGCTCTAGTTGTGCCTGTGTTTCATTTTACATATATTCAGTAATGTCACATATTTTTACATATTATCTGGAGAATGTAACATTTTTGTATATACAGTACCCAGGTAGTTACTCAAGAATTAAGAAATTGGGTCTGCTCGTTTAATTTTCAGACAATAGTGAAGTAATTGGCGAGTTTCATCTCATATAAAGTATATTTCAATTCCTACATTTCATTTTCAGGGCATGAGTGCAACAATACATTGTGTAGTATTCTCCGTTATTTACAAAACACAACATTTTCTTTAAATATTTGATGTATTTTTATTATGCCTTCAATTTGATTACTTAATACTAAGCAGATTAGAAAACAACAATATTATTGTCTCTTATCATAAACGTAAGTCATAATAAAAGGAAAAAGTATTGTTTTTAAATGTAGTAAATTAATACGAGTATATATTTTATGATATTACATATTTTCTTACGTATTTCATTAACACTACATATTTGATTTTATATTTTATGAATATATTTTCTGACATTTACTAAGTGCCTATATAGGCCTACATATTTCGCACCACGATATGATATTAAAATCCGAGCCCTATTGACGAAGTACATTGCTTCGCCTGGCAGCTGTCTTGCTGATGATCATGCAGGCTTATAGGCAGCCAAAAATTTCGCACTTCGTAACAAAACACAAGTTACTCACAGGGGTTAGACAAGGCTGTATTATTTCATCTTTGTTGTTCATAGTTTACATGGATCATCTGCTAATAGGTATTAAAAGGCAGGGAGGGGAAATGTAGCAAGCAGTCTGACGAAAGCCTGCAATATAATATCTTGCAACTTGAAAATATCTGGAATGAAAATGAGGCTGTTCCATACTAAATTGATGTAAGAAATCCAAGATATTGGTGATACAAAGTTAGAACACATAGATAATTTCAAATCTTTAGGATGTGCGTTCTCCCGAATAGTAATATAGTAAGTGAGATTGAATCAAGCCGCAGTATATCTTATAAAGGAGTGAGGTCGCAGTCCCAATCAACATTATTCTGTATAAAGGAAATCAGTTCCCGGACGAAACTATCCTTACATCGGACTGTTTTCAGACCAACTTTTCTTTACGGGAGTGAATGCTGGGTGGACTCAGGATATCTTATTTATAAGTTAGAAGTAACAGACATGAAAATAGCGTGAATGGCTCCTGGTAAAAACAGGTGAGAGGAATGGCAGGAAGGTATTCGCAATGAGGAGATAAAGGCAAACTTTGGAACGAACTCCATGAAGCTGATGGCATAAACCGGCTTCAGTGGTGGGTCATGTGAGGCGAATGGAGTAGGATATATTACCTAGGAGAATAATATACTTTGTTGTGGAGGGTACGAGAAATAGAACGATACCAACACGACGATGGAGGGCGCGGACATAGTTACAAATAAAGGGTTGTGGCAGAGGTTAGTAAATTTACATGTATGTATGTATGTATGTATGTATTGTACCCTTGAAAATTGGTTATTGGTTTGTATGGAAGGAATATTTTATTACTGGGGTGGAAAAATGCTAGCCAGCAGCAGAACAGGTTTTGCCCGCCGTGCAAGCAAGTATGGTTTTTTTTGTGCCGTGTTGTAGACCTCAGCTGAGTAGCACGTGGACACGAATTTTACCAGACCAAAAGCGATCAATACTTTGAGATTTTGACGTCATGATATTTAACCAATTGGATCGCAAGGTTAGCCCGATCGCTAAATCTCAGCCAATAAAATTCAACTGACAAACACACCTACGTCTTGAAGAAATAAATACCCACGTATCTGGGGAAATTTGCGCTCTTTTGTCTTCGGCTTTCTACGTGAATGATTGCTTCGTACAAGTACTCGTCGTCGTGTCATAAGAGCACATGTATAATTGGAGACGGCATATACGATATTAAAAATTATAAGCATTCATTTGATGAAGGATGATATTATTTCTGCTTCTGAAGAAATTTTGAGATACGGAAAATATTGGAAACGCCGCAGTTCAGATTTCCTTAATTTTACAAATCTGAGGAACTTTTAAAGTACGTAAAAACTGTGCCAACTTGGAGAATCAAGTGCGTGTTGGGAACTATTACTAAAACAAACTTTTTAGTTTCAGCTTTCACCAGAAGACGCAAGATCACTAGCAGTCCTTACTAGGCTTTCCAACATATCTCTTAACATTGTACTGAACGGTTTTATCATATATGCATGTGCGTATTGTACCGGGATTGACCGTACATCAAGTACTTCTTAAATAAAATACGTCATAAATTACCTATAAAGTATTAGCGAGTATACTTTCAAGAGTGACACAGTCTCGCAAGAGCGAGTAGTTGAGTCATCCGATCTGGAAACGTGCAAGCAAGAAACATATCTTCTAAATCAGTTGAGGTATCGACTCAGAAGCAAAGGTATCATTTAGAACTCATCTTGAACATCTCCTCATGTTAATTTCTTCAAAATCCATCCAGAGATTACGGATATACTCAAGATTTAAAAAGAATATCACGTCTGAGCTAGATTTGTATATCAGGCGATAGGTTTTGTGCCTTTTACTTCACTTCACACCGCCAACACGGCCATGATGGTTCGCCGCACAGTACGGTGTCGGCCTACAGGGCGAGATTATATCTAAGTGTCGTGTGAGTTTTGGGACATTGAGTAATTCCGACATTACGGTACTTATAAAGTAGTTATTTCTGGATATTTCTGCCGGATTCGGAATCCGTTGGCCGCAGAACGAGGCCTGATCTGGTGAGTGACGTCACGGTGCTGTGCGGGCTCCTAGCTAAGAGCGTGCCCTTAACCTTATTTGGCTAAGAGCATGCTCTTAACCTCACATGACCTTACGCTGGCTACGTGTGCAGGCTTAACCTTACAGTCCTCGCGTTTGACCCTAGGATTCAGGACGTTACCCTCACTGACCCAAGTTCGATAACAAAAAGTGCAAGCTTACCCTAAATGCCAACGTGATTATGGCGAAGTGGGTAGCTTAACCTAACAGGCAAGACGTGTCTAGACTTTACCTCGCAGATCCCGAGTTAAAGCGCAGGCCAAAGGGCGTAACCATACGGACCGTAGTTCGAAGCCAAAAAGTACAAGCTTTAACCTAAGAGGCTCGAAGTTCAACATACGGGCTAACCTCATAAGAGTGGAAGTTTAACCAAACAGACTTCAAGTTCGATACATGGGATAACAGCAGGCCTAACGTTACGCTGACCACGCGATACCCTAACTTAAACACCCAAGACTTGGAGCTGAACTTGGAAAATGATGTCGGACATAAGGCTCCGAGAAATTGCAGCTACACCCCACATCAAAGTTGTCAGCCGACGGAGGAGGCTCGATTTCATCAGAAATATATGAACTTGTTGGCAATATGAAACATACGGTAAGGCTATCAGCCTTCAAATTGCCAAAATATTAACTTTAACAAAAATGCAGCTACCCCCTATATCAAGGTGTCAATGGACACAGGAACTACAGGTTTATTACAGTCTACCCATGTAGGGGTCTTGGAGGAGCTGAACTTGGAACAAGATGGCTTCACGGTTCTAGGGAGATGGTATAAAGCTTAATACGTGTGCTTTATTAATAGGTACGTAACGTCGGAATGCAACCTCAGGGGCATGGAGCTGGACTTGGAATTCCAAGAAAAGACGGCGACAATACATTGTGTGGGACTGGGGAGTTGCTGTAAGGCCTAATAAGTTTGCAATGCTCTTATGGATGTAATGTTGGAGGGAGAAATCAGGGTCTCGGAAATGAGCGACTGCAGAGTCAATTGTGCTGATGCGGAACGCTATGATGTTTTAGTGTCTCGAACACTAAATTTTTCATTTTAACTTTTCAAACTGATATAGGGCCTATTTGAAATTTAGAGACTTCTAATTGCCTGCCGTAATGTTTACACCACATAGAGATTAAAACTAAATGTTCAGAATTGGGAAACAGTTCGCGCTGCAACTGTAGTGAGGGCTGAGTGTTTATGATTTGATATAAACAACCTGCACATATAGAGTTGAAACTTAATTCTAACACCCTACCCTCTTCCGAGTTCGAAAGCAACTTTGGCTAAGTAGCACAGGTGGCAAAGCGTTAGCCTTTTTAGTCCCAAAAACTGCATATGCATCAACCCAGCAGAGATAATCATAAATTTAGACTTTAGCTGAGTTGTAAGAAATTTTTGAACAAATATAATAAAACTCGGAATGTAAAGGTTAGGAATAATCCACCATTGCGTAGAATATAAATAATTTTGATTCATGCCACCTGAAAAGGTTGTCCAGTGGGTGGAGTCTAGAACTGTATTCTCGTATATCCGTGCTGGTAGCAGTTCTAACGAAAGTTGTAGAAAATAACATTTCTAATCTATTTCTGTCTTAACATGTTTTTCTGTATACGTAATAATAACAGAGATAATCGTGAATTTATATGTTGTCGAGCTGCTAGGAAATGGTTGAACAGAATGTAAAGGTCAGGAATAAAGTGTAATCGTGTAGTCTATAAATAACTGTATTCATGTAATAAAACAAACTTAAGAATGCATATCGGTGACAAAAAACAGATGCTTGTTGGCCTACACCTTAGGTGTAGAGGCATAAGGAATTGTTTTTACTGAGTTAGCTTGCTATAGTTCATCCTTTCTACATGTGATAACACGTCTGCAACGGTAGGTGCGATGAGCTCGTTGATGTAACTTATTTGCAATGCTTATATTTACAGGCGGGGTATTTACTTTGAAGGGCTGTTACTCAATAATACCTGTACGACGAAATTCTTGCTCTATTACTAGAATCATTGGTTCATGCTCTGTGTAACCAGCATCTTGATAAGTTCGTAAGAGTTTGCAAACGTTCTATGAGTATGTTGGAGATTTTATAGTGCCTTACATCTACATAGGATCACAGAGCCCTGTTGTTAATATTGAGACTACGTGCAGACAGTTGATGTGTAAGAACCGGTAGAACTTGTTTTGATGTAGTACGTGCTTCTGCAATACTATCTCTAATTATAAACTTGAGTCGCTTTGACAGCGAAAAATAGCCGAAACCTTCTTCTACTACCCAATCTTGCTTTTCTTCTTCTACTTCTTCCTCTTATTCTTCTTGGAATGTTTGCACATCGACAGAACGTGTAGTAGACTCAGGAAATAAAGTAGAATGAAAAAGCTCTGATGATTAAGAGAGATTAATTTCTTCTTACAGCTCTTCTTCATCTTCCTCCACTTGCATCACCAGTTCTTGCTTCTCTTTATCTGGAGGTGTGTATCATTAGTAACAGAACTTGTAGTAGGCTGAGATGATGTCGTATCGTTTAGATCACGCTTCTTTATATTACGCTGCCGACATTCAAGCAGAGTTTCTAAAGGACCTACTTGTAGATTACTTGAGCAAATTTGTTTAGAATTCTCGTGACGTGCGAGATTATCACGCCTCTTGAATGTAGCAGTACACTGATTGCATGCGAATATTGTGAACTTATGCTTAACAGCTTTATGTCGCTGAAAATTGTCTCGCCTTGAAAAATCTCAGCACGAAGGTCACACTTAAACATAATTGATGCTTTAATATAAATGCGCCCACTTAGGTAGTTATGATGAGAAGTTGTCAGACTGCAACCAATATTACTAGTAGAACTGATTTCCCGTGAATACGAGTGTTAACGCATTTCCATTGAAATCTGTCTTTCTTATGAAATATAAAGCATATTACAAGTAACCTTTGCACTTAACGCTCCTTATGCTATTTTCCTTCTACTTCCTTATCTCATATATCTAAATGCCCTCCTCTTCCTCCTCGTAAACCTAGTAGCGTACGATAATCTATTCATCCTCCTCATAGACATCTTCCTCCTACTTATTCTCCTCCTCATAGACCTAGAAGCGTATGACTACCTCTTTCTCCTCCTCCTCAAACATACAAATAGTCATACACTACTCCTTTCCCAACTCATAGATTTACAGTTCCTTCCCCTCTTCATCCTCCTAAAAGGCAGCGTGCTCTTAACCTCACATGACTTTAGGCTGGCTCTTTGTCCAGCTTTAACCATACAGACCTCTCTTAGTAGCGTATAAGTACCTCTTTCTTCTAGGTCTATGAGGAGGAGGAAAAGGAAGAGGAAGTCTAAGTCCATGAGGAGGAGGAATAAGTTGTCATACGCTACAAGGTTTATGTGGAGGGGGAGGTATTTATAAGCTACTAGTTGTATAAGGAGGATCGAGTTCGATTTCATCAGAAATATATCAACATATTGCCTATATGAACCATAACGTCAAGGCTATCAGCCTTCAAAATGCAAAAATGTTAACATTTAAACAATGACAGCTACACCCTATATCAAAGTGACAATCGACATAGGTGGCTTGATTAAATCTAAATATATATATATGTGTATATTGAACCCATGACCTTTGTGCCCAAAGAATATTATGTATTAAATTGTCAATTCTAATAAGAAGTTCGATTTCTCGATATCACGGGAGTGACACGTGGCATGGGCGTGGCTACCTTCTGTCCCACGCTCTGGGATACGTGACGTCATTCGCACGCGTCGACCGCGTAAGAATCTAAGTCATTTCGGTGGATTATTTCAGAAGGACGCGCGTGTCTCGCTTACCCACCCCAAGTCGACAAAAATATAGTGCCTATAAAATGAGGTCACTTATCCACCTAATTGAATGTGTATAAATTTTAAATGTCCATGAACACTACAGCCGGCTATGTAGCAAGTATGTGGTTACCTTCAAAACTCTTGTAATTACAGTTCAGTTAAGTCAGAAAAGTTACGAAAATTTTCTTGGCGGCAAAGTAAAATGCCCGGAGAGAGGGGGTGGTTTCTATAAATAAGAAGGGACGCCATGATGAAGCCCCTGCATTTTGTATCACGAGGCTGAAGACGGAGGGTTGAACTGCTCAGTAAAATCGAACGACAAAAGTAGACTAAGTCCGACCAACAGATTTTAGCCAATGTGGCTGGGGTCTGGACTCCATGTGGAGTTAGTTTTAATGATTGGAAATAATTGTACAAAAAGGACGGTCAAGGTACCGAATAAATTTGTATTAATTGTGTGTGGTAAAGAAAGTAATTCGTGTGCGGAAATAATTACAGTCCGTCGTGTATGATCAACAAGAACAAGTGAAGGGCATTTCCTTTTCTTATGCTTTATTTCCAGGAAACCGGAAGAATATGATGATCTGTACAGCCAGAAATGTAAAAATGGCTAAATAAAAATGTCAGGGTCACAGGTGAGCCCTAAGATGAATGCTGGCGTGACTTAAGGTATGTGACTTACAATCTTACCACCTACTATATCTTATTTCATGATGCCTAATTTGTAGTCAATTTTATGGGGTATATACGACGCAGTTTGTCACCCCTATGTGTTTTTGTAAATGTCAGAATACGACGAAAAAGGGTCATTTGTTTTATTTTTCACTTGGATAAATTTTTGAAGTTTTGCGAGTGTTGTATGATGTTGTAAAAAGTTATTAAATAGGGTTTCGAAGTGATATCACGTCCAATGTAGATCGTCCTTTCCGTGTGTTTATTGCCTATATTTTGCGATGTCAATTTTCAATTGGAATTTTGATGGAGTTGGTGCAGAAGGGATCCGTGGTTACACATTTTCAGTCGGATGGAAGCGCTGTACGTAGTGTTGAATAACGCATGTCGGTGAATTTGTCATGAGTGTAGTGTATTCTTTGTCCGTTTAAACCGTGTCTGAGTGACAATAATATCAGGAAACTTGTTAGTCATTTTCGTGAAAATTCAGTTATTAAAATACGATATCATTTTATGCGAAGTTATTCATTATTAAAGCACTGTGCGTTATTAGACGTCATGGATTCTAGTAAGGATTTTTATTCCAGTTTTTTTGTCAGTGATAGTCGTTGAGTTTGGGAAACAGAGGTTAGTTTTGTCGTGTGAGTCGTGATGAGATTTGTGAATCAGGTGTCGGAGACCTGTCAATGAAGCCGGGACTTGTGGAACCCCGAGGAAGATTTTATAATGTTGGGAATGGAAAGCAGAATACAAGAATCCGCGCCGGTATTAATTTGCGGTGTGTACAATTATTGTGGGACTTTTAAAAGTAAATCTATGTGCATATTTGGTTGGTCAAAATATATCGTATTTTGTAATTAGTCTTTTTGCGAAGTTAAATGTTTAATTCTTTGAGGTCAGTCAGGCATGATGAACAGATGTTTCATATCGAGACTGACAGACAGGGAAGGGTCGTTTGTATCGAGACCGGCAGCTGATCGAGGGGGAACAGTTTGTATAACGGAACACGTAGTGGTTTACGTGTAGGATTGAGATTGCCTTCGTGGCAACGGAGATAAACAATTACGAAATCTGGTTGAAATTTCCATCCGGGAATAACGTGCCAGTAGTTGAATACTGTGAATTTGTTTAATTGAGAACGTAATGTACATTTGAGACCACGAACTTAGAGTATAATGAGGAAGGTTAGCCAATTTCAGGGTTGTCCAAAATATAGAGCGGTGGTAGTGATGATTGTTTTGTCTGTGAGGGGTGCGCATAACTTTATAAAATGCTATGACGAGATATGTCATCGTAATTATACGGCGAGTTGCTTTTGGTTTGTACGTAATTATTAGGGTTATCCAAGTGTTAATAATGGCTAGGGTTAGATTAGGTTTAACGTGTGAGGTCATGAAACAAGATATAAAACTGGACATGAATGATGTAATAGTTCTTTTGCAGCTACAGGAATCAACAGATAAACATCAAACATGATTAAAGCGAATACGGCAAAATGGTGTAGGAACTTGTGAAGAAACCATTCGTCCGTGGAAATAAAATTTGTTGTTATTTAAGATTTCATTAAATAATTTAAATTTATTTAATTATTAAATACAGTGAAAATCGAATTTTGAAATAACTTTAAAATCAAGCGAGTAACTCGAAGATGCATTCTGGAAATCGTAGTTTATTTTCTGTGGTGTATGTAAATGTTAACGTAACGATTAAGGGGACATATCCGAAGGTAATAGATTTTACTGCCACAAAGTATTGTGAGCATTGTTGCTGTTGCATTATTTGACTTTGATTGATGGAGCAGTAAATGTGCTGGGGATAGTAAAGTGGAAACTTTGGTCATCAACCGATGTAACTTAATTGTGTTTAGCCTTCAGCTTAGAAACTTGGATGGTCAGGGGGCCATCAACCTCAGTGACTTAGATTAGGGCCATATGCCACTGTAGCATCATTTTCCTTGCGGTCATCATCCACAATGACTTTAAAGTAACTTAGAAGTTTAGATGTCGATCCACGACGTAGTCGCAGGTCACATTGATTCAATTAAGGGTCCATGCCGTATAACCACTGTTTGGCACACACCGATTGGACTGCCTTAATTATACCCAGAGACCAGAGTTCGTGTTATTAGGGCTGGACCATAGAGAATCACTATGATGGCACATGTGGTCTCACATGGAAGCCGAATTTAAGGATTTCCAGACATTCCTTTAATAAATTAGTGATTAAGACAATGGTTTATTGTAAGGATGCCCATCAGGCAGTTACGTCAAAGGCTCACACCAGTGTTCTAACCCTCTATGTAAAAGTAATTGCGGTGTCCAGTGGACACGATTGAGTTCAATGATACCGTTGATAAATCATGAATGCTTCAGGAATTAATTGAATAAATAGGAACAATTTTTTAAACAAACCTTTCATTTGAGTAGATAGATTAGAATTACTGAACCCTACATTAACCTCAGCAAGTGACGAAGAACCCGATACGACCCAAGAGACAGATCTCATGAACTTTTGTTGATAGGTAAGGAAGGTATCCTTCAGTATGGACGAAAGGGTTCAATATATATAATAAGGGTTTTTCTGTACATTGCTCAGAATTTTTAAAGAATGGTATTTCTGTATCGGCCATGTCCACTGTAACAAGAAAATGCATGTTTTACTTTTCCATAATTTCTGTGTGTATGTATGTATGTATGTATGTATGTATGTATGTATGTATGTATGTATGTATGTATGTATGTATGTATGTATGTATTGAACCCTTGAACTTACCATTCCATCGTTGGTCGGCCACGGCTGCTACAGTAGAACAATCTAGAACTCTTAAATCATGGGTCGTTGCGGGAATAAATTCGGTCACGATCTTAACCAAACGATGGGGTTCAGAAGAGAGCCTAACTACTTGAAATGAGGAGCAAAATGTGCTTACTAACTTTTATTAAATCGAAATAGCACGATAACGTCATTAATTTAACATGCATTCTTGAAAATAAAAAAATTATGAAGTATTGATTTTTGAATGTTTCAAACACAGTCACATTACATAGCGTTGATTTGTTTCATACAATATCGAAGAGTTGCTTCGGAGAAGTTAGTATATTAGTGGACAGCGAAACTGAAAATCTGAAAAAGGGAAGACCTGAAAACCGGGCACCTATTACTCCAAACGAGAACTGAGAGTTAATCCACACGATCCGTGGAAAATCTGACTTTCAACAAGTAGAACGCCTGATTTTCTCTCAATTAAGGTTATCCACCAGTCGAATACCATTTACGGATACGGAACACCCGCCGAATGGACCCTTAATCGAACTAAACTGACTATCAGTTGCTTTGGATAGGTTGCGAAATATTATGGGAAAGCATGGTGTTCACTACGACGTAACAGCATCATTCACAATTGAAATAAAATCCCACCATGTATTTGTCATTCATGACACCCTTAAGTGATAAGGTAATCCCGATGCTAAATGTGCATCACCCAAAACAGCTGTTCGGAAAGAATCAACAACAACATGATCCGTGAGGATCTTACGTTATGTCGTTCTAAAGGAACAAAACTGCGAAATGCAGGAAACACTTATTCATCATGCATTTAGAAGAAATGCCAAACACTGAAGTTAATTAAAAAGTGGAAAGTCACTTGAAAAGTATTGTTATCGAACCGATTTTCAGGTTAGAAATGGTTTTGTTACGCTAAATAAAATTACCAGTCCACGTTAAAATTTTTTACAACTTTCAGGAATTCTTTCCCTTGAAAAACAATGTCTACCAGTACAGATCTATCTATTTATTGTCTGTCCCAACACACTACTTATAAAGTGATTACTTAATTAAATTCAACTACGAATAAAATGAAAATACGACAAGGATTGAAAATAAAATAGTGTTACTTGCTGACGAATCGAAACCGCATTCGCAACTCAAGTCTCACACTATTACACTGAGTGTCAATATGCACACTATCAAAACGAAACGGACGTCAAAACGAGAAAACAATTAAGTCCGTAAAAATAAATTAACATATCGAAGTCATTAAAGCTCAACACGCACGGAGAATTACAGTAAAGATATTTAATCTAGATCGGGTCGATATCCAACATTTGGGCAACCCTTATTCGCCGATAGCGGTCCCGTTATCTCAAGGAGAGCTACGCACTGACCCTCTTCATATTTTATTGTAGGTGCTATCTTCGTCCAGGCCACTTCGCAAAACAAGAGAAACATCTAATCTGAGACCTGAGTGTGTACAGCTGACATCCCAGACCTATCGTCGAGCTAACTTAAAATCTGTACATCCTAACATTAATCTCTATGTACATGATACCTTCCAAATTCTATCGTCGGGCGTGAACTAGGACGTCTCATCATCAGTGACTCCAAGGATAACATGTGACGTCCTAAATCTATCGTCGGGCGTCAAAAGTGGGTCATACTACGCATCCCTTAACATATCAGGCGAACTAGCAATTTCAAACAAACTCTGACATTCAATACTAAGTCTGGTCCGACTAATAACACGACGGAACAACGTCTCTTACTATCCAACGAATGCAAGTCGAAAAATACAGTAAGTCTCTACCTCGTTACAATACGTGAACTCGAAAATAAATATACGTGACGAACAATTCTCCACCTCAAACACAATCTCAGCCTGTGCACTGAAGTTTTACGGAAGCAATGACAATTCCCAACACACGTCTACCATAGTGGATGCCTTCAAAATAATAATCATCACTACCGCATTCGAAACTCTCCAATCGCCTCTCATCAATTCCAACTATTTATATCAATGACATATCCAGTGGACGAAATTCAATGCACCCCAACCATGGGTCCAAAATGCTCTTTTATCCTTGAGGTCGCATTATCTTAATATTCATACGGGCTTTAAGTAACAAATCGCTGGACGTTTACTACCAAGATTTTTAACCTTCTACTAGAGTCATTTTCACTTGGGATCTTACTAGAAATCTACGGTGCTTCACACAGTAGTCGTCTCAAATTTCGGATTGGTAGCGGAAAACAATACAGCCTGCCTCAACACAGCCTGTTTCCTAAATACTTCCTCTGCAAAAATATAGCCTGTCTCAAACTCATTCTCCTCGCTTTATTCCAGCGGTATCACTTAAAATCCAGGCTTCATTTCATCTTCAATATTCCTATCCCTCTCATCTCCTCCTACATATAAATTCGTCGCTCTCAATCCCTTTTTCTTATATTTCCAAGACCCTTTTTCATAATTCAATCCTTTGGTGAAAACAACAACCACTATAAAACACATCTCTTACTTTACTGTTATTACGACTTTCGGACCTCGAGAATCCAAGAACACACCGCGACTTTTCGTATCATTGATACACGCGATGTCTCAAAATTTTACATCCCATGAATAAATGTAACTCTATCGAACTTCACCGAAATTTTCTAAATATGCCTGCGATCCTTGTAAAAATATACTGGTTAAATGCACTTTTAACATAGAAAAATTTCTTTATCCCGCGGTAGACATTATTATTATTATTATTATTATTATTACTATTATTATTATTATTATTATTATCGACAAACATTCCGAATTCAACTGATATTTGAAATTTAGATATTCGCCACGATTAATTTACACTTATAACTTTCCACAAATCCACGCTTTGGACAATATCTCATCGAACATTAACACCAAATTTTAAACGTCGCATTTTACCGTTTCTTGACCTGAAATTTACACACTGAAATTTTCACACGCTGACCAAAAATTACAACACCTTTCGCCTGATAATTACAAATATCAACCCGACAATCATCTAGAAAATTTGTTGGGACAGAACAATAAAACTAACTACAACATAATACAAATATAGATAGACCTGCACAATGGCGCCATTCCCAGCATTCTGGCTACATCGTCGCCAGCAAACCTCATGCTTAGCCGTACATTTTCACAAATAACATTATCATTTCCAACATCTCACTCTTACAGACACTACCCTTCTCACACACGATATAAAAATTACCACATAAATCACGCACTTTTCTCTGTAATTGGCACCACGAACTTCCCTCGTTCTGCAGTCGGCGACGACTGTCTGGTTCGTTCCCAGAGTTCTCTCTCTCTGTTACTCCAATAAAACAGGTGTTCAACAGATAAAGGGAGCAGGACTACTCTGAATAGCTTCCCCAACCCTCTTGCCACTTTCAAACGTACATGAGATGATAATATAAAATCTGCTGTGTATATTTTAACAAACGCATACACTTTCCTAGTTCGTCGGCAAACGTTCAGAACTTTTTCAATCACCTTCTCTTCCTAACCGAGTATGTGGACCTCAGCCACGGACATGTATTTAGTTATTTGTCGATCAATCTGGCGCAAATTTCCAATGACGACGGGCGCAAGCTCCCGCGGCTTCAAGTTCCAGATCGACACTGCAAAATATACGGTGGGGGTTTCTTTTATAATCTCAGGAGGGACGGTATCCCCACTATTAAGCTTGATTGTGTAATCTGCCAATTTTGCGTCCAATAGACCGATTTTGATGAGACTTGTCCCAAATTCCGGACAGGCTTGGAATTATTTTAGATGTTAACCTTATAATTTTACCACACTCACAACAGGGGAAATAAATTATTTCTGCCCGTGCGTTTTGCTCGTTTTCTTCTTCCATTGACCTTGGCACGTGTAGCTAGTTCACTGATCTGACGCTAACATGTACTTAGGCTTTACTGCATTTATGTTTTTCCCTGGTGGCTCTGTCTTCACGTAGGGTTTACGAATAATTTAACTTATTTATTTCTTTATTTGCTGTATTGCCTAAATCCCTCGTTATATAGAATTCCATGAATTTAAAGAATTATCGGGCACTCGAGGTCCGCCGAGGTGTCACGGTATTTCACGAGCTTGCCGTGAGTGAGATCCTTCCCACGCGACATCGGGGCTCTTAGGAGCGCAACATGGCTGCCCTCAAAAATAAAAGTAGCTTCTTGATACCAAATAAATATTGAGAGAAAAAAATATTTTTCTCACCGTAGAATTATGGGTTTAGTATGTATGTATGTAGACGCATCACGAGAAATCGGCTGAAGATGATTTCACAATAATCGGTATGTATAGTCGGGGGACGATCCACTACAATCTAGGCTATAAATCATTTTATTTACGCTGTGTGAAATGGTAGTTCAGAAGAAGGCTTAAAATGCAATTCACAAATATTTATACTATTGTTGGTCCTATCGATAAATACCACATAACTAAAGTTATATAGAAGTCAACTTCCGATCATTTATGTCTTACACATTTTTACCGTACCGGCAATGATAACACAGATATTCATGAATTTCAATTTTCCTTGGTAAGTCCATATCAACGCCGAGCGACGAGAAAATGAGTTAACAGAACTTAATGATAATCGGCATATAAAGCCGGGGAATAAGAAACTACCCTCGAAGCTGTAAATAATTTTATTCACCCTGGATAAAATTGTAGTTTAGGGGAAGTCGCCTAAAAATTTAATTTTTAAATACATATTTTATTGGTCTATCGAAAAGTACTATATAATAAAAGAATAGAGAATACATTTCCCGATCATTTTTGTTTTATTCCATTTTACCGCACGGACTATTTTAAGAGTGGTATTAAGTGTCAGGAGGAAGCTAAATGTGAAGGCCTACAATATAGAAAGCGCGTAACATTAAGCAAAAATAACGTTACATTGACAATCGTTTGTTCTTATGTTCTTTGTCCCTTATTATGCTGCCTCTCAACTTCAATGGATGGGATTTCTGCTGGGTGCCGGGTATAACAGCCTGACTGAATATTGGCGGGAAATGGCTGGGGAGTTAGAAAACTTTCTTCTTTAGCATTTCATTCCTCTGGTCCATTCTTTTTCTGATATTGCTGGTAGGTAACACACTGGATCATCATAGTATCCCAGCTATTCAATCCCTAATCTGACGCACTGTTTTGACTGAGCAGTGTGCACACCTAAGGCAGAGGCTCACTTAGTAGTAGTAGTAGCAGTATGACCTGGTCTAGAATTACAATTTATGCATATTCCAAATTATAGCACCAAAATTCACTAAATAAATAAGAATTCAACCCTGAAAAGAGCCGTTTCTTAAGAAAAGTTCCTTCCTCTTCACGTTTATTAAATTCTACATTCATTTTATTATAAATTGGCATTGAAGAGATGGGTTTTCTGCTCTGGATGGTGAAAAAATTGGCCTCCAAATCAGATGGTTTTTTCCGCCGCCAGTGTAGTGAATTGAGTTTTTCCGACTCATTGGGTACTCCGAGGAAGCAAATTAGTAAAAAGGCATAGCTTTTGCCCTGCGACTCGCCACTTTTAGACTCCCCCCAGCTAAAAAGGACGAAGGGTGTTCACGGATCACAGCTGTCTGCGGCCTGGTCATTCCAGCTCTGGTTCTTTGAGCTGTTAGATTGGCAGCGTAGTATTGTTCATTAAAGGTGAGAATATGTGTGTTCTTCATTTGATCGAATATTTCATATGACAGCATTGCTTTTAATCGCCCCATTTCTACTGACGTCGTTGTAATGACCTATGTCCATTTCAGCTGTTAAAACCACTAAGACAGTCTTTCTGAGGATGTAAAAACGCAGGTGGAGAGTGAGTGCCTGACATTATAATGAGAACTCTTCAACCTGATTGTGACTGATGGTAGGCGGGTGGGCCTACCATTACAATGAATCTTCCCTAACCCAGTCTTCCTATGAGAAAAGACGTTCGGTGAAATCCCCGTCGCGTCTCTAGGGTAACGTTTAGGGCTCTGCAATTTCATACAATCTTGCTCACAACGTGTACACAACCTAACTTAGAATTCTGTATACAACGTAGAATTCCGTATCAACACACCGCTCATATGAACTACAGGTTTATTTCAGTCTACCGAGTTAGGGGAACCGGAGCTGAATTCGGAAACAATGAACTTTGTATTCCCTGTCTCAACAAATATGTTACTTCCAAGTCTATTCAACTTGCTCGTGCATTCAATTTCTTTGCTGATATGCAGAAGCACGCTTTCAATACGCAGTCATTTACTTATCATGACACTCAGCGGTCCAAAGGGAAGAGCCATGGGTTCCATTCGCTGTCACGTGTAGCGCTAATATGTTTTCGGCTCCATCTATGTGAGGCCAACAATTTTGTAAGCCACTATGAGTCTCTGGAGTTCAAATATATAAGCACGAAGTGTTAAAATCAAAAAATCAGTGTTCCAAACACTAAAAACCAATCAGCCTGCGGTTATACCTAACAATTAGCTAGGATGTAAAGTTATGTCCGAGCTGGTGTAGGGAAGGGCAATTGGCCAAAGTTCAAACGAATGCATATTTTTTCACATGCAGGCTGGGGCGATGATATGAACGAGGAACGGGCTAAATGCACAGAAAGCTACATTCGCAAATTTTTGCTAGATTAGTAACACTTGCTGCTTGCAGAAACAACTCTACTGAGATGTGACATTGTTCGCTTAATAATACATTTTCAGCATATCTTTTTCTGCAGCGGATTGAGCTGTTAGGTTGCACTAGGCTTCGGTCCAAGAAAAATATAGTATTCGATTTCCTGATTATGTTGAGCTTCAGTCTAAGAGTGTTCCAAGTACGATGTTCGTTCCTCTTTTTTCGAGGGAGTCCTAGACTCAATCCCTCTGCAGGCTACATATTTTGACTAATGGCAATTTTGTTCAGGGGGTCTCAGGCTCGATCTCTGGGTCAAATATTAATAATGATATTAGCTTTATGTCCCTAAAGTGTAATAATTTAGTCCCGCAATACTTCATCTCTTGTTCAAGGGAGTCCCTGACTCGATCTCCATTTGCGTTAGATATTTTGGCATTAATAATAATGTTATTGGCTTTATATCCCACTAACGGCTTTTAGAAACAACGAAGTGCCGGAATTTAGTCCTGCAGTATTTCTCTGTTTGGGTCAAAGTCCAAATGAGCTCCAGATTCCAAACCCCGAGTTGTCGGTTTCTTTCTTGCTCAGAGTTAGATGATTGGATTACGTTTAAGTTCCTCAGTCCGAGTACCAAGTTCGATATCCAGTCGGGGTGGGGATTTTTAAGTAAGCCTTAAAATATTTTATCACGCATGTAGCGCGAACATTTTTTCGGATCTGAACACACAATGAGATATAAGCAATACAGTACGCTAGTATAACTCTCCAAAGTTTAAATCTATAAGCTGTAAAGTTAAAATAAAAAAATTGTGTGTTCTAAACACTAAAAACCAACAGCGCATTACTCATCGGCTTACAGGGTGGCGTATTGAACTCTGCATTCGCTGAGCTTCGAGCCCCAAAAAATGCTTTCCAAATGTGACGCTTCCTATGATTAAAGTACATGTATTAAGCCTTACATCATCTCCCTTGTCCCATTAGTACAATGTGCAGTCACTCAACTTGTTCCAAGTTCAGCTCCAAGCTCCCTTAAATCGCTTTCCGATGTTACGCTGCTATGAATAAAGCATATATATTAAACATTTCAGGCGCCATCTTGTTCCAAGTTCAGCTCCAAGCTCCCTTAAGTTGCTTTCCGATGCTATGCCACTACGAATAAAGCATACGTATTAAGCTGCATAGCCGCCTTCTTGTTCAAAGTTCAGCTCCAAGTCTTGGAAGGTTAAGTTAGGATAACGCGTAGTTAGCGTAAGGTTAAACCTGCACTTTTAACAGGGTGTGAGTTGGGTCAGGTTAAAAGTGCTCAGCTTAACGTCAGACGTGCAATTTTAAGCAGTGAGCCCGGATATCGAACTTGAAGTCTGTTAGTTTAAGCTTCTATTCTTATGCGGTTAGCCAGGGTGTTGAATTCCGAGTACCTTAGATTAAGCTTGTACTCTTGGGCTAGGAACTATGTTCTGTACGGTTAAAGCCCTTAGGCCTAGGGTCGAACCCGAGGACTGCAAGGTTAAGCCTGGACACGTAGCCAGCATAAGATCATGTGAGGTTACACAACCGCCCTACTTTTCAAGTCAGGTCATGTAAGTTTAAGCATGTACTCCTTTTCGGCACATTCCGTGAAGAGGAGTGGTCTTCCAGGGGCCGGAGGTGGAGGTGGCTGGCGAGCCATCCAAAATTATACTACCGTCGCTACAAACAGACAGTTTCTTTAGAACTGTAAATAACTTTAAAAGGACAGTTGTTCCATCAGACGTGCTATTCCTCGACGAGAGTAGGAATAAACTGTGTTGTGATGAGTTCCAATGAGCAGTGCAAATTTTAATTTTGTGAAAGACTCTACGGAAGTGACAGAGGTCAAACATTACTTCTTTAGTTTGTCGATATCCACCACAAGTTTCCCAAGTGCAACTAATTTTTTTATATTTAGGTTTTGTGTTCTAAGTCAGAACCGGGACAACGATTACAATTCACAAAGTGCTGTGGTTTATATGAATCATTCCGATACTCGGGGGACAGTTAAATGTGCTCACTCACGTAATATAATCAGTGAGTGGTTACCCCACACCTCTACCTTCAAGAATAAACGACGACCCATTGCTGCCTACAAGGGATCATGTTTCTAAGGTTTTATTGCTGCACACGAGGGATCTGTTTCGATGGTTAGGTAGCTGTCCATCAAGGATGACCTATGGAAACAACTTCACTGTAACCAGCACAATTGTAAGGTGAATGTTTTGTGAATAAACTCAGTTTAATGAATTTGGAACTCATTGTAGTCAGGACCTCTCTCTGTACTCAGCTTTCACCTGGATTCACAAATATAATCCAAACTGATGAGCTAACAAGTGCTCTTATGACAATGCGAGGTATACCGCAACTCCTCCGTTCCGAGATATGAACACCGGCCTCCCAGGGCCGTAGTGCGTCCGCGGCTAAAAGTAACTAACTTAAAATCTAACTTATAGGCATAAGTGAACGGAGGAAAACTAGGATGCATTTTCTTGACAAATGATAAGCATGAAACTTTTAAAACAATTTCATGACTAATGTTAAAATCACATAAACAATTGCATTAAAAACCCTGGATAATTAGGAATATATATCTAACCCTGACAAATAATTTTGTTTAAATAAAGTCATGGACTCAATCTTCCGTTGTAAAACATAAAGAAAACTGATTACATTTTGCCCATTCATTTATATTTAAAAATGCTATTTGTTCGGGGCGTCGATCCATGTGGATCTTTTGCCCCTAATGGCAACGTATTGTATGATCCTGTGTGTAATTGGAATGGGGGTAGAGTGGAATGTTGTGTTTGAGGGGAGGAACATTAAGGACGTCAAAAACACCCGGTCCCCAGGCCACGGATATTAATCACTACAATTAAAAACCCCTGACCCGGCCGGAAGCCGAACCGGGGGCCACCGGGTGATAGGCGAACGCGTTGCCCCCTACCCCAACACGATTATTATTTTTTTATTGTTACTGCGTTGCTTTCGATTTTGATCAACCTTTATAGTTACTACTTGACGTTAAGAACACGATTCCTAATCCAAATACAATAATTTGAAAATCACATCGTTAACATACTATTATATATTTTGCAAATGCGAAGATATTCCTCATGATTTTTCCTTTTTTACGTGAAAAACGCAACACTTTAATTAATCTGGAATAAACAACAGAGTGGTAACCTAATTAAAATCTCAGCCTATCAGATCACAAAGAAAATGTGTCCGGCTCCATTGCTAAATGGTTAGCGTGCTTACCTTTGGCCACAGGAGTCCCGGGTTCGATTCCCGGCGGGGTCAGGAATTTTAAGGTTAATTTGTTAATTTCGCTGACACGGGGCTGGGTGTGTGTGTCGTCTTCATCATCATTTCATCCTCATCACGACGCGCAGGCCGCCTACGGGTGTCAAATCAAAAGACCTGCATCTGGCGAGTCGAACTTGTCCTCGGACACTCCCGGCACTGAGAGCCATACGCCATTTCATTTACAAACAAAATGTGAGAAAAAATCTTATAACACTACTCGTATGATTATGAAACAACCATTCATTAGCAAATGACGGGTCGCGGAGTGACCCTCATCTCCTCAAATACGAAGACCGACAGCACTATAATAGCAGGGACAGAACCCTCTTCGCAACAATTAACACAACAAAAGTAACTCACAAAATCATATTCAAAATAGACACAATATTGACAATTGAATCCTTAAACATCCTAAAATAAATGACATATAACACAAATCACTGGTTGTATTCTTGGAGCAAACAAGTTAATGTGTGACAAGAGATCCAGCATGTGCTCCAGGACTCTAACAGCTGGCCTCAATTGCACCATCAAGATAGGACCCAGTAAATCCCTAGCTACGTTCTTGATAAGGTAAATAACTACTAAATATGACATCAATTTATTCAGAACTTTATTATTACAAATGAGGAAACAATAAATATAGTGCCTCTCCTAATGTGAGCTGTGTATGTGTGAAAACCCACCATTCATGTCTGACATAGCGACGTTCGTTCAGCACTGCATCCCTTTAAACAGAAACCACGTTCACCGCCGCACCCTCACAGCCATATTTCACCAGGCCAGGCAGAGATCCTCGTCTTTAAACAAATCTAGCAACAAGAAGGCATATTCTCAAGAAATATTTGCGGCTATTTATTTCAATTCGACTGCACCATCATATATTTATCAGTGCCCAAATCAAGTACTGCATCCTCTGTATTCTTCAAACATATTATTATATCTCGCCGTCTCATCTCATCTCGTCTCTTATTGACAGAAGGCTTGGGTTCACACACGGCTCATGGTATTAAAGATTTCCCTACGGTTTTCCTCGCAGTAGAAAACATTACTCAAAATTCCAAGATATTCAAACCTAAAGTAAAGTGACTTTAAATACATAAGAGCATTTAATATTTAAAGGAAAGGGGTTCTGACTTCGTGGAGGAGGTGGTGCTTCTAGTCCAGGCACGCCGCATCTTCACACGCAAATATACAGCCATCACTATCTCTATTTATGCAAACTAAACTACAAAGCAATTTAACTTTACAGACAGGGTGCATTACTATCCCCGCATTTGACACATTTCAACAGGAAACTATGAGGACCCTGTCATCATGCTATCATAAAACATAAGTGAATATTTGAACCAGAAGAAATCTACGTTAAGTCAACAACAACATTCACATTCCTCCCTCCACTTAAAGCACTCTCAAAACATTAAAAATTTAACTCATTCGCATGAATTACATTACATACATACACACATATATTATCATTAGAGAATGTTATGCCTTTCAGTGTTCAGTCTGCAAGGCTCTGTGAATTTACTAAACGTCGCCACAATCCTCGATTTGCAACTAGTGTTGTGGCCTCATTTAGTTCTATACCTCTTATCTTTAAATCGTTAGAAACTGAGTCTAACCATCGTCGTCTTGGTCTACCTCTACTTCTCTTACCCTCCATAGCAGAGTCCATTATTCTCCTAGGTAACCTATCCACCTACATTCGCCTCACATGCCCCACCACCGAAGCCGGTTCATGCGTACAGCTTCATCCATCGAGTTCATTCCTAAATTAGCCTTTATTTTCTCATTCCGAGTACACTCCTGCCATTGTTCCCACCTGTTTGTACCAGCAATAATTTTTGCCACTTTCATGTCTGTTACTTCTAATTTACGAATACCATATCCTGAGTCCACCCAGCTTTCGCTCCCGTAAAGCAAAGTTGGTCTGAAAACAGACCGATGTAAAGATAGTTTCGTCTGGGAGCTGACTTCCTTCTTACAGAATACTGCTGTTCGCAACTGCGAGCTCACTGCATTAGTTTTACTAAACCTTGATTCAATCTCACTTACTATATTACCTTCCTGGCAGAACACACAACCTAAATACTTGAAATTATCGACCTGTTCTAGGTTTGTATCACCAATCTGACATTCAATTCTGTTGGATTTCTTACCTACTGACATCAATTTAGTCTTCCAGAGGCTAATTTTCATACCATACTCATTGCACCTATTTTCAAGTTCCAAGATATTAGACTGCAGGCTTTCGGCACAGTCTGCCATTAAGATCAAGTCGTCAGCATAGACCAGACTGCTTACCACATTTCCACCTAACTGAATCCCTCCCTGCCATTTTATATCTTTCAGCAGATGATCCATGCAAAGTACGAACAGCAAAGGTGAAAGATTACAGCCTTGTCTAACTCCTGTAAGTACCCTGAACCAAGAACTCGTTCTACCATCAATTCTCACTGAAGCCCAAATGTCTACATAATTGCCTTTGATGGATTTTAATAATCTACCTTTAATTCCATAGTCCCTCAGTATAGTGAACTTCTTTTCCCTCGGTACCCTGTCATATGCTTTCTCTAGATCTGCGAAACATAAACACAACTGCCTATTCCTCTCGTAGCATTTTTCAGTTACCTGGCGCATACTGAAAATCTGATCCTGACAGCCTCTCTGTGGTCTGAAACCACACTGGTTTTCATCCAACTTCCTCTCAACCACTGATCGCGCCCTCCCTACCAAGATGCCAGTGAATACTTTGCCTGGTATACTAATCAATGAGATACCTCGATAGTTGTTGCAATCCTTCCTGTTCCCTTGCTTATAGATAGGTGCAATTACTGCTTTTGTCCAATCTGAAGGTACCTTACCAACACTCCACGCTAATTTTACTACTCTATTTCATCTCTGCCTTCCCACTATACTTCACCATTTCAGGTCTAATTTCATCTATTCCTGCTGCCTTATGGAAATGGAGTTTATTTAACAACCTTTCCACTTCCACAAGCATAATTTCACCAACATCATTTTCCTCCTCCCCGTGAGGTTGGCTGTTTGCAACACCACCAGGATGATTTCCTTTTACATTGAGGAGATGTTCAAATTATTCCCTCCACCTCTCCAGTGATTCCCTGGGATCTATTATGAGTTCACCTGAATTACTCAAAACACTGTTCATTTCCCTTTTTCCCTCCCTTCCTCAGATTCTTTATTACTGTCCAGAAAGGTTTCCCTGCTGCTTGACCTAGCCTTTCCAGGTTATTACCAAAATCTTCCCATGACTTCTTTTTGGATTCAACAACTACTTGTTTCGCTCTGTTTCTTTCACTTACGTTGAAATCCCTGTCTGCCTCTGCCCTTGTTTGGAGCCATTTCTGATAAGCCTACTTTTTACGTTTGCAGGCTGCTCTCACTTCATCATTCCACCAAGATGTTCGCCTTTTCACATCTTTACACATGGTTGTTCCTTGCATTTCCTTGCTGTTTCTACTACAGCATCCCTGTATGACACCCATTCACTATCTATATCTTGAACCTGCTTACTGTCTACTGTTCGAAACTTCTCACTAATCATATCCATGTATTTCTGTCTAATTTCCTCGTCCTGGAGATGTTCTACACTTATTCGTTTGCAGACAGATTTCACTTTCTCTACCCTAGGCCTAGAGATCCTTAGTCCACTACAGATCAGACAGTGGTCTGTATAATCGAAAAATCCGCGAAAAACTCGTACATTCCTAACAGATTTCCTGAATTCAAAGTCTGTTAAGATATAGTCTATTATGGATCTGGTATCCCTAACCTCCCATGTGTAGCGGTGAATAGCTTTATGCTTGAAGAATGTATTTGTAACAGCTAAACGCATACTAGCACAGAAGTCCAGCAAACGCTTCCCATTTCCATTAGCTTCCATATCTTCCCCACATTTACCAATCACCCTTTCGTATCCTTCAGTTCTATTCCCAACTCTCGTATTGAAATCGCCCATTAACACTATTCTATCCTTGCTGTTGACCCTGACCACGATGTCACTCAATGCTTCATAAAACTTGTCAACTTCATCCTCATCTGCACCCTCACCTGGTGAATACACGAACACAATTCTTGTCCTCATTCCTCCAACTGACAAATCTACCCTCATCATTCACTCATTTACGTGCCTAACAGAAACTATGTTACGTGCAATGGTGTTTCTGGTAAAGAGCCCTATCCCAGACTCTGCCCTTCCCTTTCTAACACTCGTCAAGTACACTTTATAATCACCTATCTCTTCCTCATTATCTCGCCTTACCCGAAAATCACTTACTCCTAGCACATCTAGATGCACCCTCTTTGCTGACTCAGCCAATTCTACCTTTTTCCTTCCATAAGCCCCTTTAATATTGATAGCTCCCCATCGAAATCCATTTCGTTCGCCAAGTTGTTTCCAAGGAGTCCCTCGCCTGCCAAATGGGAGTGGGACTCCATTACTCCCATTGGTCCGAGGCTTGCTTAAAATGTTCTGAGCTCGGTAAATTCATGAAGCGAGATGCACATAGTCGAAGTGAGGACCTCTCCTCTAACGGGTATGGACCACCGGTGAATTGTATAGTCCTAGGCGCCTGAGCACAAGGAGGGCCACGACTCAGAATATGTCCGAAAGCCCACTCGCATTCCATAGCAACTGGTATCGCGACTCTCAGGACCACTTATTAGGCCACTCAGCCGTTGCCCGTGGTTCACGAACTAGGACGTGACTGCAGTAACCCACACACATGAACCATAGTCGCATGCATTAATATGAATAAAATTAATAATACTAATAATGGCGTATGGTCTCCGTAGTGGCCTGGTGCAGGTATTTTTCTAGTAGACGGCCTATTAGGCGACATCCATGTCTGTGAAGATGAGGGCCCTACCTAGGATGATTTCTAATGTTGAACACGCCACACAGTGCAGTGCAGTCGACTTGAAATAAATAGCCGCAAATATTTTTTGAGAATATGCCATTGGAATTAACCAATTAAAGTTAAAATCACCGAACCGGCCGGGAATCGAACCCGGGACCAGCTGAACCGAAGGCCCGAACGCTGACCATTCAGCCAACGAGTAGGACATGAATAAAGTTAAGGTGCTTTAATTTAAATCTGCTTCTCTAGACTTCATTCCTAACTAAGCTAATATGATTTAAATCACACATTATTGACCACTCCAAGCTATTCCCTATTGGAAATTCGAAATTCATCATATTATTCTAATTATATTCTAATATTATCTACATATTTACAAAAAAAGGAAATTCCCCACATTCACAACTAATGTCATGTTGGATTGTCCATCGTTCGAGCATGGAGGGACTCTTTGCATTGTTTACTCCGACCATTGGTTCACATCGTCTTGCGTCCACTCTGGGTGTCTTCATGATCCTTGGTTCGTAAGCACTGGAAAGAGACTAAACAACACCTCTTTCACTGTTAATCCGTCTCCTCTCGTCACAGTTAATTTCGCGTCAATACACAATTCTTAAATTGCAATAGCCGTTTCACAGATTATGGAATACTCCTTCACGGTAAGTGATTTATATTTTCACTAGCATAGTTTCTGCATGACCCGTTTATCAAATAGTTAATTCCACCTCTTAGATTATACTCGCAATGTTACTTCAAGCAGACTATGGTATGTTCACTGCTACAGTTTGTGCGACCCAAAAATTATGGTGGATTCCTACGTTCGAGACCCTGTCGCAGTTTCTGAATTTGTGCAAGAAAAAAATCTATCTCGACATTCTGACACGAACAAAGTTTACACTTCAGATTACAGTAATATAATATTGTACATGCAATTTATCCCTTCTCAATTCGCGTGTCAATCCACACTATCTAAACAGCTTGTTTCGTCTCTAATACATGGTACTGTCTGGAGAACCACGGCTCATTGTCACGTCACGACCTCGCGGTATGAATTTACGAAACAGTCTCATGATATTTCCAAGACGTCGCGATCGTCCTGTGAATCGAACTTTCACCACTGTTTACAATGTTTCCGCCCTTATCTATGCACTTTTATACAATCTTTATCACCGAATTACCGATAACTTGCGCAGTTCACGTCCGAACGGAAGCCTAGTCAGAACACTCGAAAACTTCACGTCAAGCGATCTTCTACCCTGACAGGCAGGTCGTTTTATCATTTCTCCCCGGTTAGGTGATGAGCCGAGAAACAGTCCCCACTCCAATTTCTATTTCTCACGTTCTACAAGTCCTACAGTATTGTATGGCCTCTCAATCAATATCACTTCCTATGATGCGGAAACCCAATCGATCGGTAGATTAATTATTATGCGCGATCAAAAATCAGGCCCAACCCTGGGAATACCCATTGAACGTTTGGGTTCTCTGTTAGCGTGGGCACGCTATTGCCGATTATCCTTGGCAGCATAATTTCACTCCAAGTGCTGTATTAAGCATACTTATAATTTTGTTAAAGATCTGATATTTTCAATTTTGACATGACATCTTGTCTTTATATAATTTAGGCGACGTTCTACAAAGTAATCATCTAAAATCACACTCTCACGTTGGCACTACTGTGATCCGGCATTTGCTTTTGGGGCGGAATTATCCAGATATACGAAGATTGGGGCAAAAGTCATGGCAACTACTTTTTTCTTGTAGATGTGTGAACGGATCACGAACGTATATGTGTCGTGTGGAAGTTCTGCAGACATAGTGTGTATGCAGAACAACAGGTGGCTCTGTGATAGCTGGTATTGATGCGAGCTGAAGAGAAGACTAGCGGGGCGTGAGGTGGGACACGGGGGAGCAGCTTTCTCTCTCTGTCGTCTCGGCTATGGCTCTTCCTAAAACTATCGTCAGCCAGCCAGCAGCCAGTCTGCCTTTGATGATGCAAGTGGCCAGTCGAACAGTTCGGTAGCGTTCATCTTGTCTACGTGTCGGAAGTGTTGAACAGCGATTTAAATACTGAGGCTTACATAACTGTGTTATAAAACATTTATGTTATTATAGTGCTACTTTGTATTACAATTATGGAACCCTGCCGGAAGAAAGGAAAGACTATCCACAGCGAAGCTAGGGAGGTTATCAGGCATGTTATCCAAGAATGTGATGAAGAGGCACGAGAAGGGCAACTGAAACACTTACTGAGGCAAACTAATTTGCGTGTATCTAATTACACGCGCATTTCAGTCAGCACAGTGAGTAGAATTCGCAAGGAAAGTACAGCAGCTGGCGATACGTCACTATCAACACCAGGGAAGCATCGCCCACAGCCCGAAGAAAGAAAAGTGCAATGTGATGGGTTTAATAGAGATGTAATAAGAGAAGTAATTCCAAGACTTTTATGTAGTCCAGAAGAAAGTGCCTACTTGCCCCAAGCTTTTGAGTGCCATCAAGGAGAAAATCGAATTTCCGTGGGGCGTTCATTCCTTGAGGCGAATTTTAAGAGACATGGGATTTAAGTGGAAGAAGTGTCAGAATTTCAGAAAAATTTTGGTGGAGCGCCCAAACATTGTCAGTTGGCGCTGTAGGTATTTAAGAGCTATGCGGCGTTATAGAAGTGATAATCGTTCTATTGTTTATATAGATGAAACATGGGTAGATAATAATTTAACATTTAATAAGTGTTGGCAAAGTGACAATCAACCTGGTGTTATGACCAACAGAAGCTCATCGAATCGCTTAATTATTGTACACGCGGGATGTGAAGATGGGTTCCAGGAAGGAGCGTTGGTTATTTTTAAGGCCGGGAAATCATCAGGAGATTATCATGGCCAGATGAACGCAGAGAATTTTGAGAAGTGGATTCGTGAGAAGCTGTTGCCTAACCTCCCTAAGAACAGTGTTATAGTGTTAGATAATGCTTCGTATCATTGTGTGCAACAGAACAAACCCCCCACGAAGTATGCTGTTAAGAAGGAAATGAAAAGCTGGCTAGAAAGGAACTATGTGCCATACGGTGAGGATATGAGAAAATCGGAGCTCTTTCATTTGATTGAAATTAATAAAGGTCCCGAGAAAATCTTCCGGATTGATGAGATGTTAAGGTCGCATGGGCATGACGTAATTCGTTTGCCGCCTTACATGTGCGAGTTTAATGCCATTGAACTGGCTTGGTCAAAGGCAAAGAGGATTGTACGCGAAAGCAATGTTACCGGGGACATTTCCATGACAAAGCTTGAAGCCGTAACGAGAACTGCAATTTCTTCTATTACCAAAGCAGACTGGGAAGGATATTGTTCCCACGTTCGTAACAGTGAGGAAGAGTACTGGAAGAACGATGGACTGATGGAAGACGCGCTCGAAGAATTCATCATATCTCTGGATAGTGACTCTAATGAATCAAGCGATGACCAGTTTTCCTCGTCCGAATCCGAACTTGCTCATCCCCTAACAGACAGTGAGTAACCCATCGAAGATGCTCTTCAAATACTTCTTCGTAGGGTTTCTGTTAATTCGTTCGTGTAACTTTAAGTAAGTGTTCACCTTAGGAAATATTGTTTTTAATGATATTTTACTTCGTTATTTCGTGTATCATCAAGAAGTGTGACATAGGGACACAAGGCTTGCTGAACCTAATTTAGGCCTACAGTCTATTGTTTTAAATGTTAATTTATTTGATGGTTGTGTGTGTCAAGAAAGTGACATAGGGCCACAAGGCTTGCTGAAGCTAATTTAGGCCTACAGTCTATTGTTTTAAATGTTAATTTATTTAATAGTATTGTGTATAAAAAATGTGACATAGGGACACAAGGCTTACTGAACCTAATTTAGGCCTACAGTCTATTGTTTCAAGTGTTAATTTATTTGATGGTTGTGTGTGTCAAGAAAGTGACATAGGGCCACAAGGCTTGCTGAAGCTAATTTAGGCCTACAGTCTATTGTTTTAAATGTTAATTTATTTAATAGTATTGTATATAAAAAATGTGACATAGGGACACAAGGCTTACTGAACCTAATTTAGGCCTAGAGTCTATTGTTTCAAATGTTAATTTATTTGATGGTTGTGTGTGTCAAGAAAGTGACATAGGGCCACAAGGCTTGCTGAAGCTAATTTAGGCCTACAGTCTATTGTTTTAAATGTTAATTTATTTCATAGTATTGTGTATAAAAATGTGACATAGGGACACAAGGCTTGCTGAAGCTAATTTAGGCCTACAGTCTATTGTTTCAAATGTTAATTTATTTGATGGTTGTGTGTGTCAAAAAAGTGACATAGGGTCACAAGGCTTGCTCAAGCTAATTTAGGCCTTCAGTCTATTGTTTCAAATGTTAATTTATTTCATAGTATTGTGTAAAAAAATGTGACATAGGGACACAAGGCTTGCTGAAGCTAATTTAGGCCTACAGTCTATTGTTTTTAATGTTAATTTATTTGATGGTTGTGTGTATCAAGGAAAATGACATAGGGACACAAGGCTTGCTGAAGCTAATGTAGGCCTATAGTCTATTGTTTTAAATGTTAATTTATTTGATGGTTGTGTGTGTCAAAAAGTGACATAGGGACACAAGGCTTGCTGAAGCTAATTTAGGCCAACAGTCTATTGTTTTAAATGTTAATTTATTTGATGGTTGTGTGTGTCAAAAAAGTGACATAGGGACACAAGGCTTGCTGAAGCTAATTTAGGCCTACAGTCTATTGTTTTAAATGTTAATTTATTTAATAGTATTGTGTATATAAAATGTGACATAGGGACACAAGGCTTCCTGAACCTAATTTAGGCCTACAGTCTATTGTTTCAAATGTTAATTTATTTCATAGTATTGTGTATAAAAATGTGACATAGGGACACAAGGCTTGCTGAAGCTAATTTAGGCCTACAGTCTATTGTTTTAAATGTTAATTTATTTGATGGTTGTGTGTATCAAGGAAAGTGACATGGGGACACAAGGCTTGCTGAAGCTAATGTAGGCCTATAGTCTATTGTTTTAAATGTTAATTTATTTGATGGTTGTGTGTGTCAAAAAAGTGACATAGGGACACAAGGCTTGCTGAAGCTAATTTAGGCCTACAGTCTATTGTTTTAAATGTTAATTTATTTGATGGTTGTGTGTGTCAAGAAAGTGACATAGGGCCACAGTCTATTGTTTTAAATGTTAATTTATTTGGTGGTTGTGTGTGTCAAAAAAGTGACATAGGGACACAAGGCTTGCTGAAGCTAATTTAGGCCTACAGTCTATTGTTTTAAATGTTAATTTATTTGATGGTTGTGTGTGTCAAGAAAGTGACATAGGGTCACAAGGCTTGCTGAAGCTAATTTAGGCCTACAGTCTATTGTTTTAAATGTTAATTTATTTAATAGTATTGTGTATAACAAATGTGACATAGGGACACAAGGCTTGCTGAAACTAATTTAGGCCTACAGTCTATTGTTTTAATGTTAATTTATTTGATGGTTGTGTGTATCAAGGAAAATGACATAGGGACACAAGGCTTGCTGAAGCTAATGTAGGCCTATAGTCTATTGTTTTAAATGTTAATTTATTTGATGGTTGTGTGTGTCAAAATGTGACATAGGGACACAAGGCTTGCTGAAGCTAATTTAGTTCTTCAGTCTATTGTTTTAAATGTTAATTTATTTAATAGTATTGTGTATAACAAATGTGACATAGGGACACAAGGCTTGCTGAAACTAATTTAGGCCTACAGTCTATTGTTTTAAATGTTAATTTATTTGATGGTTGTGTGTATCAAGGAAAATGACATAGGGACACAAGGCTTGCTGAAGGTAATGTAGGCCTATAGTCTATTGTTTTAAATGTTAATTTATTTGATGGTTGTATGTGTCAAAATGTGACATAGGGACACAAGGCTTGCTGAAGCTAATTTAGGCCTACAGTCTATTGTTGTAAATGTTAATTTATTTGATGGTTGTGTGTGTCAAAAAAGTGACATAGGGACACAAGGCTTGCTGAAGCTAATTTAGGCCTACAGTCTATTGTTTTAAATGTTAATTTATTTAATAGTATTGTGTATAAAAATTGTGACATAGGGACACAAGGCTTACTGAACCTAATTTAGGCCTACAGTCTATTGTTTCAAATGTTAATTTATTTCATAGTATTGGGTATAAAAATGTGACATAGGGACACAAGGCTTGCTGAAGCTAATTTAGGCCTACAGTGTATTGTTGTAAATGTTAATTTATTTGATGGTTGTGTGTGTCAAAAAAGTGACATAGGGACACAAGGCTTGCTGAAGCTAATTTAGGCCTACAGTGTATTGTTTTAAATGTTAATTTATTTAATAGTATTGTGTATAAAAAATGTGACATAGGGACACAAGGCTTACTGAACCTAATTTAGGCCTACAGTCTATTGTTTCAAATGTTAATTTATTTCATAGTATTGGGTATTAAAATGTGACATAGGGACACAAGGCTTGCTGAAGCTACAGTTCAGTTATTATGAGTTTCGACTTGACGTTTGAGCGCCGCCTTTTGGCGGAGGGTAAGTGAATTAATCGACAGCCAATCATAGGCAGCCGATCGCTCCGAAAGAGCGCGTTAAACTCGAGTTCCGGTTAGCAGTGTTGTCGTCCTGTTGTTTACGGTAACCACGTGCTATCAGCTGTGTGTTGTATTGAGCTCAGTTCTTTTCGCGGTCTTTGTGTGTCTTTGTGCTAGGCTGTTGTTCGTTTACAGTATATTTCGTAGTGTAGAGTTTATAAAAGTATTGTTTATTTTTTAATAGTATAGCGCGTTATATTGTAGTGAATAGTGTGTAAAAAGTGATCTAGTTTATATAGTAGCTTAGTTTAATATTTCGTTCGGTAGTTATATTGTAGGTTAATTTTAGGCCCGTGTGTGAATTTGATATTCTGTCATGTCCGTATGGCCGTATAAGTGCGGAGGACTGGAGCAACGTTGTGAGACACACGAAATCAGAGATGATTAAAGCTTGGGAGAAAGAAAGTCTTAAACAGACGATTATGTTGAAGAGTTTATTATCTCTTTAGGGTCAGGCGAGAGTGACACCTCAACAGACGATGACAATGCCGATAGTGACTCAGAAATGAGTGGTGTGTTCCCTTTGTAGGATTATTTCCTTCATTAGGGGAAATTTAATCTAACAGCAACGCGAGCTCTTCTACATGGTGAGTCGAAATTTAATTTAATTTACTCACGTTTTATCTTTATCTTTTCGAGCATTGATATATGTTTGTCTTGTAGTCTTATCCTAAATGTGTTGTGTATTGTTGTTCATCTTATGTGAATTATGTATGTTGCTACAAAGAATAATTGATTATAGACATATTCCAGTATATATATTTCCGTTCGTGTTGTGTCGTAAATCAGCTGTTTGAATTCGTAGCAGTTTGGCACCACAGTCTGACTTCCGGTTAACTGTCAAGTCGAAACTCATAAAAACGGAACTATAATTTAGGCCTACAGTCTATTGTTTTAAATATTTTGCGATTAATAATATTCTATAAAATTATGTTCTTCAGTAAACTAACTGGTCGAATAATGAATAAGTTATTTCCCCTCTCACCCATTTCAGACGGTACAGCACTGGGTTTCTGAGCTTACAATAAGTTTGTGGGTTCAATCTCGGCTAAGTGCAATGGTATTTGAAGGTGCTGAACTACGTCAGCGTCGTGTCGATAGCTTTAACGACACATAAAGTAACCCTTGCGGCACAGAATTCGTGACGCACAAGCGGGAACATTGTTATACAGAATAGTAGAATAGAATACCCCTTCCCCGAGTTCCGGATCGGCTGGAAAGAGTAATCATTTATTGCTATTTTTGATATGAATGCCCTTCTTGTATCTTACCACATTAAACATTATAATTACTCCTAATCATTATTTACACCCAATCTTAAATTGCAGTTTTTAATTTTGTTTCCTTATAATTCTTTTTGTCCTAGACATTAACAGTGTTGTATTGTCTAGAACAACACGTAGGCCTATCTGGCCCGTACTCCTATTATTAATTAGTGTAAAATTGTTTATAAGTCCGAACAGATCGTAATCATAAAAATTGTTATACGCGCATATATTCAATCTGGTTCATTATTATTATTATTATTGTTATTATTATTATTATTTTCTTCACGTAACGAACACGCCGGTACATGTGTGTGTGAGAGAGAATGCATTCGTAACTCGGCACACTGACGAACGAAATTGACCTGCCTGTAGCTCACTTCTTGAAACTTACTACATTTGAAATATAGGAAATAAATATCGTCCTCTTTTTAGTGATCTAATCCTCATGGGACATTTTGTAAAAATGTGTAAAAAGTATTATAATAATTAATGCAGTATATATATTAAAATAAAAAATAATAACAGAAGCTCTTTCGATTTGCACCTTGAGGATGGACTCCGCTCCTGATAAAATCGAATGTTGGCATAAATTCCCAGTGTCAGTGGAAATTAACCTAGATTACTATTAGTTGGAAACTGCCTTGTCTTACTATTTCGCTTGTCAGATGTAGTCTATTAACAGATGAATAATGTTACCCACCTGCGATATATAAAAATACATCGAGTGCCTCGCAGGAAGAGACCAGCAAAGGACACTGCGACTGCGAGGACGAACGTTTTCAGAAACGCAAGTACATACACCAGCTTGGTGACGTGAAGCCAGGGACGAGGGGAGAAGCGAGGCCTAACGCAATCCCGGCCACATTCCTAGCGGAACTCTTCTCTTTAGCTCCCATCAATAGTAGCGCAGCGAGGGCTGTGAAATCTGTCAGTTGGTGAATGTCGTACGCAATGGAAGTAACCCGTGTTGAGCAGCGCGCTAACATCAAAATAGCCGTTCTCCAAGGGTGAAATGCGATGGAATTTCACAGTGAATTAGTGGAAGCCCTTGGGAATAATTCCTTACCATACCGTACAGTAGCACGATGAGTAAGAAAGTTTCAACATGGACGTGAGTCAACCAGTGATGAGCAACGTTCGGGACGACCCGTCAGTGTACGGACCGACGTGGCATATGCCGTCATCGAGCAGCTCCTGGATGACGCTACTGGAGTTAGAGAGGGTAAGTGGCATCGAGAAACGCACCGTCCACAGGATATTGCGTAATGAGCTGCAACTGCGCAAAATCGCATCGCGGTGGGTGCGCTATGCAATATGCTCCGACCACCTTGTAAAACAGGACGGCGATCAATTCTTGACACGAATAATTGCTATCGATGAATTTTGGGTTACGTCATACGAACCAGAACTGAAACGTCAGTCCGCGGAGTGGCGACATGCTGGATCACCAAGGGGGCAGAAGGTCCGTGAGAATCCTTCCCCAGGCAAATTGATGGTGATCGTCGCGTATGACGTCAGGAGTGTCATTGTTTGCCACTTTGTTCCACATGGCAGAACAGTGACCCCGCAGTACTACAGGGACTTCCTGGTGCGACAGGTACGACGTGGCGTTCGGGAGAAACGAGGGGATCTTGTGGACAGTGCAATAATCCTACACTACAATGCAAAACCACATAAAGCAGAGTGTGTAAGGCAGCTACTGCGACGTTGGGGATGGTAAGAATTGGAGCACCCACCGTACTCTCCCGACATTCCGCCCTGTGACTTTGATGACATTTGAAATATTAAGGAACCACTACGTGGTAGGCGGATTGCAACACGAGAGGACATTGCTAATGCTGTGCGCCAACAGGTGACCTGATTCTCACATGGTGCGGCAAATGCTGAGGCAGATGGTATTCAGCGCCTCCCACATCGTTGGCAGAGTGTGGTGTCAGTAGCAGGGGACTATTTTGAAGGTCTTTAAGCCCAGGTTTGTCATGTCAATCTAATGTGTACTTTGTTGTCATTCTTTTGCCATATTGCTCTGTATACTACCTTAATAAATTAGCGTGTTACGATATTTCAGTGCTATTCATTGTCCACACACGTAGTTAACACCTTGTCCTTTCGTCGGTATATGTCACGTTTTCCAACCGGATTGGTATCTTCAAGAAAAAAAAATAATTGCCATGACTTTTGCCCCAACCCTCGTATTTTCTTTCCTTGTCCTTCCTAGGCTTACGCTCTCACTTTAGGGGCTTCTCAAGCCATGAAGCTCTGGACTTCGGCGCTACCCAGTCGGGTATGTGATGCAATCTCTCTTCCACGGAGACAAGGAAGCTCGAGATATGTCTTCACCCGTACATTAAATATCCACATTATTGATGCGGTCACAATATGAAGAGATCTACAATCCGTATTTGGAAGCTCGTTCATGTGATTTCCCCAGTGAAAATCTTAAGTACTTACAGCAATCCCTGAGAGTTATATTCACCCAACAACACAGTAATTAAAACTGAGAGAACGTGGTGACGCATCTCACAACATTGCTGTAGCTTATTTCCTATTCTAAATTTAATTTGCTTTACGTCGCCCCGATGCAGATAGGTCTTACAGCGACGATGGGACAGGAAAGATCTAGGAGTGTAAAGGAAGCATCCAAAATTAATTGCATGGTGTGAATATGGGCACCCACGGAAAGTTATCTTCAGGGCTGCCGAAAGTGTGGTTCGAACGCACTATCTCCCGAATGTAAGCTGACAGCTACTTGACCAAGGCCGCACTGTCTAAACACTATACCATCTGTAAGCAGCCTTATTATTGGTAAATGTCCGGCTCAATGGCTAAATGGTTAGCGTGCTGGCCTTTGGTCCAGGGGGTCTCGGATCGATTCCCGGCCGGGACGGGAATTTAAACCTTCAATGGTTAATTCCGATTGCTCGGGAGCTCGGTGTGGGTGCTGTCATCGTCGTAGGTAGATCCACATACTTATAGACGCGCACGTAGCCTATACGGTGTCAACTCGAAAGACCTGCAGCAAGACTCTTCGGAGAGCACACGCTATTATAACTATTATTGGTAAAGAAATGTGAGCATTTGTCACTTTCTACCTCCTGCGTTCTGTATTGGACGTATTTCCGCTTGTTTGCAATCCGAGTTTAACATTCAGTTGAACAGCGGAGGAGGGAATGAAACAGGCGTCTTGTGACTGTCCGATAAGAAAAAGTCTGGCAGAATTCTGGACTGAATGAGTGAAGAGATGCATATTAGCGTCTCGCTGGAAGAACACTCGCGCTTTGTGTGTGCCATTAATACGTCAATAGGCAGCAACTTAAACTGCTAGAGACAACCTGTCACGGAGCGCCTAATTGACTCGTTAACAAACTTCAAATTCAGCGCATCCATTTACGGAAGTGAAATAAAAGAGTGGTTTATCTTCCCCATGTTCATGCTGACGAATGACGATGTGACACTCGGTAAGTAAGGAACAAAGAGGACGTTGTGACTACCAGTGTGTTTCTCAATCGCCTTTATTCGGGATATGGGGCGTTCGAATCCCACCGCCGCTCACTGGGGCCAATTCTGTCAATTCTAGGGGGGAAATATGGTATTTTATTGTCCCATTGTCCTTTACTTCTTAACAAGAGCACCTAATTTCTTTCTTTGGAAGCCTGTGCCCATACTTCTTCGAAGGTCAGTCCAAGCAAGTTGTAAAATGGCAGTGAGTGGCAGTTTGTGTAATGTTTTTACGCATTGAAGGGAAAGTGTATTTTCATATTCTTCTTCTTCTTCTTCTTCTTCTTCTTATTATTATTATTATTAATGTTCCGGGGATTCTGTGGAACGAAGAAGTGAAAGACGATGCGGGCATGAATGGGTGGATATATAAAAGACGGAAGATAAATTTAAAACTTTAAAATTATATTTCTTCCACCTATTTATTGTTTTAATTTTACACTTGGCAAAACAAATAACATTATTAGGTACAAGATCTAGCTCTTGAGTAACAATATTACAAAAATCACGAATAACCAGATGACAACCATTTAACAACCTCAGATTGTTACTGCTTTAACGAGAGCACTGTTGTTACCTTAGACCCACACTCAAGAGACGGAGCTCCAAATGTTACATCAGTAGGTAGAGCATCTTTGTTCTACACAATTACTCTTTAGGAGACTATTTTCCAAAATTTTCAAGCTCGAGGCCTATCAAAGGCACAACTCACTTTTAACAAAACAAACAGCAGGCACAGTTGTCTGATTTACCTTTAAAGGAATTGAAGGAAGTTGACTTTAACAGGGGTAACAAAAACTGGCCGAGAACCAACATGTTAGGGGGCAGAATCTTGCACTCCTTGAAATACTTAAAACCTATTCGGGCTTATGGGCCGACTATACAGAGGCTAGGCCTATACTACGGAGATGACTAGATGATAAGAAAATATTAAGTTACAAAATTACGAGATCAGTTTATGTTTTATGAAAACATAGTCACCTCAATACCAAGTTGAAGGGAATACAGGAGGGTACCACTCCTTATTCCCTGGAGTCCTCCGACTTATTTGAAATTTACACTTAAAGTTTGGAATTTACATTCAGAAAAGAGAAGTTGCAACAAAAAATCTTTGAAACCTTCCTCTCGAAGTAGCTTTCAAAAAAATTTTACATGGTTAAACAGAGTCTGCCATTACCTTGATCTGGTGCACCGCTCAAAGATAGATGAGGCAAGCCCTTCCCGCTGCCTCCACTATGAACACACTCCAAACCTCTTGACTGGAGCGATCAAAAAGACAACATGGCCCAAACGGTCCCAGATTTTATAGCGGAGAGGAAGTTTCCAGATTTATCTGGCCCGACGCCCTGACACACGTACAATTCCTATTGGTTAATTTAATAAATATCAAAAATGTCTTATTGGCTGAAATATTAAGTTGGCGGGAAGAGATAGACGTGTTGATAACTTTAGAACACCAAAAAGCAATCAATAAACAATTAGTTTAGGAAACCTTGACACACAAAAATTACTTCAAAAATTAATTGTTCATCCTCGCCACAGAGAAGGCACTTAATCTGATATTAGAGACATCTGTCGGTGAACATTCACACATCTCCTACTAGCAGTTTCAGGGTTTATGTTTTGATGATGATGATGCTTGTTGTTTTAATGGGCCTAACATCGAAGGTCATCGGCCCCGGTTTATGTTTATGTTTATGTTTTAGTTGGCCTTCTAAAAGGCGCTTATTTTAAATGAACTGGTGGGTGTACTTCCCGTACAATTATTATTGTTATTATTATTTTTATATTATTATTAACTTATGTATGCGAATAAGCCCATTAGGGCTACCCAAGATACTTAGAGACGTGTGTTTGCCTTCTTTTACTGTGGCCTTCCTTTCTATCTTCAGACCAGTTTGTTCCGGTCTTCTTCCTTGGTCTTTCTCTTTGTCAACTTGTCATTTTTGAATTTTGGATCTGAAGATTAACCTCTGTTGGACATCTGCTGGTGTAATTCCTGCCTGTTTCAAGTCAGTTTTGATTTCGCCAATCCATTTCATTTTGTCTGATTTGGTTTCACTCCTGATTTCGTAGAATTCAACTATTTGTTTGGTAAGCCTATCTGCATGTCTATTGAACCTTTACCTGCGTTTTCTAAAGTCAATTTTTTCCTGTCTGCCTCTGAGTTGGTGTGGTCCGTCGGCGAGTTTTGCGCCTGGAATTTTTCTTATGATTTGCGTTCTCAATGTTTTCAATGTCTACTTTAATGTTTAAAATTAGAGTCTCTGATCAATGAAGACATTCTGGTTTAATGACTGTTTGGTTTTAGATTTGTGTGCTTGGAAATACATATTTTTTGTAGATACCTTGGGTTAGTCGGGATGCAGTTTCCATCTTTTCTCATCTAATTTCATAGGCTTTACTTTGACACTTCGATTTGATTTTCCTGAATTGTCTCACACGATGCTTAAATTGTGATACTCTTTTCATTTTGCTATATTTTTTCTGCATGAACCTTGATGCTGTTCAGAAGATATCTGAAGCCCGACTCTGTCCGCAATTTTTTTCGGGAGTTCAGTCTGTTGAAATACCTCGAGTTAAGATCGCTAATTTTCTGCTGCCTACAGTGATTGTTCGGTGAATTTTCAGGACTATTTTCTGTTTTCGCTCTTCTTGTATCATTTTTTCAAAGACGCAGTTGAAATTAAATGTGCGGGTCCATCTCCTTGTCTTTGATTTAAAAGGGATCTGAAATTCCCCAACGAATTTTACCGTGGACTTCGTGTCAGTTAGCGTCCTTTTTATGATTGGAAGTGTCTAAACCTTGTCCTTTCAATACTTGGAAGAGTGATCCGGGATCAACTGAATCATGGGCTTTTTCGAAATCAACAAATGTGCAGGCTAAATTTTTGCTGCAAATTATCTGATATCTTTTTTTCATGCTATTTGTTCGGGGCGTCGCCCTAGAAAGATCTTCTGCCCCTACTTGCACCATACGTGAGGAACCTGCGTGTATTTTGTAAATGGCGGAAGTGTAAAGTGTTGAATGTGAGGAAAGGAACGTCAGGGACGGCACAAGCACCCAGTCCCCAGGCCAGGCTTATTGGGCATTTACAATTGAAAGACCCTGACCACGCCAGGAATCGAACCCGGGGCCGCCGGGTGACAGGCGGACGCGTTGCCGCCTACACAGCGGAGCCGGACATCTGATATCATACAATTAGCTCTGGACATGATCGGCCCGGTCTGAATCATGCCTGATATTCTCCGATATGTGGTTCTAGTTGTTGTTGTAATAGCATTTTGTACGCAACTGATACTAATGAGATTCGCCTGTAGTGGTTTACATCTGTTCTGTCTCCATTCTTTTGTAGCTAGTGAATTCATGCATGTTTTCAGTCTTATGGGGTTTGTTCTGTTTGAAAAAAGTCTTGCATGATTTTGGTGATTCCCGGTCTGAGGACTTCCGTATGATTTCACCTTCACCCGATGCTGTATTGCTTTTAAGTCTTTTGATCTGTCTTGCGACTTCTTCTTCATCTATAGGTAATGAATTTGGATTCGTATTTTCAGGTTCTTGAAACGGAGACATTGTCGTTGATATTATTTTTAGAGTTTGTTTCGCGTCGCACTGATACAGATAGGTCTTATGGCGACGATGGGATAGGAAAGTCCTAGGAGTGGGAAGAAAGTGGCCGTGGCCTTAATTAAGGTACAGGCCCAGCATTTGACTGGTGTGAATGTGGGAAACCTCGGAAACCATCTTCGGGGCTGCCGACAGTGGAGTTCGAACCCACTATCTCCCGAATGCAAACTCACAGCTGCGCACCCCTAACCACATGGCAAACTCGCCCGGTATCATTATTATTAATTATTAATTATTTAATCTATTATTATTATTATTATTATTATTATTATTATTATTATTATTATTATTATTATTATTATTATTATTATTATTATTATTATTATTATTATTATTGTACCGGGAGGTACACCTCAACTCCGCGCATTCAAAAGAAGCGCCTTAATGATCTCTATCTATCCAACAAAACGTGAAACTGCTTCTGCAACAGGTTGGGACAGTAATCAGCAGAAGTCACTACTGAATAATTGAGAAGTTTGTCATTTCTAAGTTTCCTAAACTGACTGGATTTATTTTGGATTTATTTTGTTTTGTTTTGGTGTATATCAAGAAGTTTAAAATTTCCCCCATAGATGTCATTTCAAAAGGACTTGTAATTTAGAGAAGTTTTGTGTTTCCAAGTTTTCATAACTGTATCAATGTTCATTTACTTGTGGGTTGGCAACACTTCTTTTTCTTTCCGCCAGTTTTGAATCTGGCCAATTAGAAGTTTTTGTAATTATTTTTCAGCCTATCACAGGCTTCTTGTCGCTTTTTGAATTGTCCAATAAAAATTGAGACGGTGTGTCCGGATTAGTCCAGGATCCTCTCGAACCTGCCCTTCGGGTATATAAGCTGCGGCTTTTCTGGCGACCTTGTCATTCGATCGCCGAATTTCTAAGAGTGTGTGATTAGATAGGAGGTGGTGCGCCTCATTCTTCGCCAGGCAGTTCATCAGCCCAGGTAATGGCGGTTAGTTTTATCTCTCTGTAGCTATCTCCGCCTACTTACACGAGGGTAAGGTTCAAATTTCTAACTATGTAACCACCTTTTTTCTAAAATGTAAATTTTCTTCCGGCTAATTTAAGTTTCATTTAGTCTTAAACTGTAACTCGGTGATAGAGAGTGCGTTACCCTCTCGAGTTCCCCTTCAACTTGGTTTGAGGTGACTACGATTTTTGTAACTGTCTTTCTTTCTTTCTTTCTTCCTCGTAATGCATTAAATTAACCTTCTTTCTAGTCACCTCTGTAGCTTGGGATTAGCCCCTGTATAATCGGGTCGAGAGCCCAGTTAGGGTTTTATACTTCATTATCTAGGAGCGCAAGTGTACGCCTCCATTCGGTTTGTGTTCGGGTCAGTAATCTAACCTGTTCTTTTTCCACGAAGGCCCAGTAGTTTGGGTAAAAGATACTCCCGTGTAAAAGATATTACAATTGTAAATCGTGCCTAGAAAGGCCTCTGGAAGGCTAGAGATTGTAACTTTTGCCGCTAAGTGCTCTTGAATTGGGGGATTTCTGCCCTTGCCTAAATTATACCTCATTTACGAAATTGTAAATTTGTAAACTAGGGGCTCGAAGCTCAAAATTCTTAAAGTTCCGAATCTTGCATTTTCCAATTCTTGAAATTGTCATGGTACCTGTAACCTCATTATTTCAAAGCAAAGCAAAGTCACATCCGTACAGGCCATGAAGCCCTTTGGAGGAGTGCAAGGTAAAGGCTTCCACCATTTTTAACCTCGGGACGTGATGGGGTAGAGTGGTTACCTCCACGCCCGGCTGACTTTGCACCCAGGAATTAACCTGGTACTCATTTTTGGTGTACGCTGAGTGGACCTCAGAGCCATATGCACCTCCGGAAGTGGAAATCTCGTTTCCTAAATGTTACGACTTCCTGAGGGTGTTCGAACCCACGTCCTAACGGGCGAACCGAGCACGCCTTTACCGTCTCGGCCAGGCAGCCCCTACCTCATTATTTCACTGAGTGAAAAATTCGTCAATTTTGTGATTTAAAAAGAAATATAACCTTTGTTAAAATTAATTTTTGATATTGTAGTTAGACCCATTCTACCCAGCACCTTCTTTAACCTCTGCGATCCACAAAAACACGGTAACAATTATTACTAGCTGAAACCCATCAAGACGAGTCAATGGGATAAATATTTATTGTAGGATTTCCTTATTTACGACATTCCTTGTACTCTATTCCTTGTTTTATAATTTCATTTACGTCGTACCGACACACATAGGTCTTATGGTGATGATGGGATAGGAAATGGTTAGAAGTAGGAAGAAAGTGACCATGGACTTAATTATGATACAGCCCCAGTAGCCTATTTGCCTGATGTGAAAATGGGAAAGCACCGAAAACCATGTTCAGAAATGTCGACACGTCCCTTTAGGTTTATTGATCGTGTTTTACCGGATGTTGTTAATTTCTAGTTGACGTCCTCGTGCTTCGCAACTGAACACAGCTCTTGGTTTCACTCCTGCCAGTCACAATTAATTTCGTCATTTTGCATTGTAATGGCGTAAAGATAATACTTAGGGAGTCGAGAGAATCGAAGAAGAGAACGAAAGAAAACAATATACCACAACATTAACCGACTGGAATGTCATGGTTAAAAGCCATGCTCTCATACGAAATGCTAGATCAAGTTTCTCAGTTTTCACGAACAGCACTGTACAACGCTGCTCTACTATAGGTGAGAAACTTCCCCATTCCTATAGCAGGGATGGAATAGCTGGAATACTCTGATGAACCAGTTTGTCGCATACCAGGATTTACCAGACCGTGTATGAACCAAATGAATACCACTAACTCCCCAGTTGCTCTGGGCGGTGCGTACTACTCGGACAGCTAACTCGCTTCCCTCACGTGGCCCGCAGCAACAATGTCATATATCGGACATGAGCGGCAGAAGAAGAGGCAAAGAGCATTAAACAAACAGTAGCCAATTTAATGTTATTGTTGATCAATTTTATGGCCTTTCGATATTGTAGGCTATCACATTTAGTTTTCTTCCGACTCTCTGATATCAGGGCATCCAATATAAATGAATTCTTAAAGCGATCATTCCTTGACGACCTTTTTTTTCTCATTTTGATAGTCATCTTCACAATTGCTCTTACCGATGTGGACTGATGACCACGCGGCTTTTAACCTTAAAACAATCACGACAGAAACCACCATCATCACTAGTTAACACGTTAACTGGGTTCGGTGTTGATATGGAGTAAAGAACAAAAATCTAAATTCACCTGAGAATTAAATATTTCGCCTTCCCCTAAACTACCATTTCACCCATTTATAACCTAGAGTGTAGTGCCCTATTCCCGACTTTACATACCGATTTTCAGTAAACTCTGTCGAGCCACTTTTTGTAGCTAGCGTTGGAATGGACTACGGAACCAAATTGTAAATCATGAATATCTTGGTTATCATAGCCGGTACGGCAGAACTCCATAAGACACGAATGATTGGAAATTTAATACCATATAGGCCTATTATTAAATTAAATAAATAAATAAATAAATAAATAAATAAATAAATAAATAAATAAATAAATAAATAAATAAATAAATAAATAAATAAATAAATAAATAAATAATTAAACCATATGCCTTCCCCTAAACTACCATTTCACTCAGCGTGAATAAAAGTATTTACGGCCTAGAATTTTGAGGTTCATTCCCCGACTCTACACTCCGATTTTCATTAAATTCTCTTCAGCTGTTTTCTCGTGGTGAGCGCACATACAGATAGACAGAGATGACGGAAAATTCTTTCTTTTCTTAATCGACTTACCCCCCAGGGTTGGCTTTTCCCTCGGACTCAGCGAGGGATCCCACCTCTACCGCCTCAAGGGCAGTGTCCTGGAACGTGAGATATTGGGTCGGGGGATACAACTGTGGATGATGACCAGTACCTCGCCCAGGCGGCCTCACCTGCTATGCTGAACAGGGGCCTTGGTGGGGGATGGGAAGTTTGGAAGGGATAGACAAGGAAGAGGGAAGGAAGCGGCCGTGGCCTTAAGCTAGGTACCATCCCGGCATTTGTCTGGAGGAGAAGTGGGAAACCACGGAAAACCACTTCCAGGATGGCTGAGGTGGGAATCGAACCCACCTCTAATCAGTTGACCTCCCGAGGCTGAGTGGACCCCCTTCCAGCGCTCGTACCACTTTTCAAATTTCGTGGCAGAGCCGGGAATCGAACCCGGACCTCCGGGGTTGCAGCTACTCACACTAACTACTACACCACAGAGGTGGACGACGTAAAATTAGGAAGTGCATTTCCTTGTTACTGTGGACACGACCGATACAGGAATACAATTCTTTTAAATTCTGAACAATGTACAGACAAAGCTCTTATATATAGATAATTATTTCCAACGTTTAAGATTGTTATTTCCGTTCCTTTATGCCATGTTCATATTTGCCGTACGACGGATAACAACGGTGATGGTTACGAAAAATTGTATTTTTAGTCCAAGTCCCTTGGGACGTGACTTATATATCACTTACCGGAAAACTAAATAGCTACATTACTCTTTTCGATAGGGCCGATATTAAGGGAGGTATCATCAACGTCAGAGGTCAGAGCTACAATATGCAACCTGAGAACCATGGAGAATTTCGCATAACTTCGGACCAGGAACTCTACCGCGCATTCTTCTTTGATTATGTTCAGTTTCATGTGGCATTGAACATGGAAATAGAGCCAGGTTAATTCGAATAAATTCCCGTAGGAAACATGTAATCCACCGCAAATTACCGTACGAAGAACGTATACAAATGCTAGTGGTAAAATAGCAATGCAAATTATACACAATTATTGAAAATTATCACCTGCAGTTGGAAATAAAGTACTTTTTTTGCTGCTTTAGTGTATGGCATGGACTTCGCCTCTCTTGACATTTCCTTCATCCGAAAAATAAACCTGGAATTAATGTAATGAAATACCATTTGGGTAAATATAAATGCAGACTAGCACACATTTCATCGGGTCTTCTCCATTTTAGCTTTTCTTGAATTGTTTCAGCACGATATAGAAGGCTAACGATATCTGGAGTCACTACAGCCAAAGGACGCTTAAATCAAACTTTTTCACGCACACTCATCGCTCGGTACAATTTTGTTTGCAGTTCTGTGAATCAAGCAGCCTCATCACCTGCTCTAGCAGACAGATGCATGGTCAGTGAAATAGTGTCCCTTACCTGTTCATGAGTATTTCCCTTCACGACGTTTCATCCATTGTCGTTGATGTTATCTTTGGTACGTACTTCGTATAGGCCGACGCAAGAGGACGTAGGGGAGCAAAGGGGTTACTACGGTGGGCCAATCAGAGGCCGCAGAGCGCGTCACGTGACTGCTGATGTCATAGCGCGGGAAATGTGAATTTTGGAGGGAAATTTGAATGTTGGCGGGCGATTTGAATGTGGGCGTTTATTTGAATTTTGGCGGGAGATCTGAATTTTGGCGGCAAATTTGTATTTTGGCGGGAGAATTGAATTTTGGCAGGGGATTTGAATTTTGGCTCGAGATTTGAATTTGTAAACAATGCCATGTGCTTTTGATAGCTGTCATCCAACATCCTGCATCGCTAATCTAAGTGTTGCCATCTTAACGGCACTAAACCTCAACAACAACGCACCGCAAACATCAATGCCGCCATCTTGACGGCGCTAAACCTCACTGTTGCTACCTTATGCACGTAGTGGCAGGCAATTTAAAAATTCCACCTGCTTTTTGACAGCCATCATCCACCATCTTGTATCGCTAACTTCAGTGCTGCCACCTTTACAACAGTAAACCTCACTGTTGCTACCTTAGGCAAGTGGTTGCGGTTAATTTGAAAAATTCGACGTGCTCTTAACAGCTGTTAACGGCCATCTTTAAACCAAGCCACGTGCTCTTCAAAGCTACGTGCTTTTTTGAGAGCGGCTATCCCGCATCGCTAACCTCAGTGCTGCCATCTTTACGGCAATAATTTTCATCCTAATGCACGTGGTGGCGGGCAATTTGAAAATTTCCACGTGCGTTTTAACAGCTGTCATCCGACATCTTGCATCGCTAACCTCAGTGCTGGCAACTTGACGGGACAAAATCCTCATGGATGCCACCTTAGGCACGTGGGCGCGCGAAATTTGAAATTCCACTGCTCTTATCTTAGGCTAACCTAAGTAACTGGTTATTTCTTTCGACTCCGGAGGAGTACTTTCTCCCTAGAGGTCTACCGCCGTAGCAAAGTCTCCTGTAAAACTAGATTGCCCTGGGGAGTCAGGGCACGGCCGCCTTTTACGTGGCAAGCAAGGATGATTGTCTTACACTCGTATTTGAAAGTAGAGAATGCTTAGATCAACATGTGCGCACGCAGCTCCTACTATCTACTGAGGGGAGCAGTGGAAAATGAGTCAACACTTTTTGTAGAGACAGCACCCGAGGTCTAGTAGTGTAGCAATGCAGGTACCAATGCCAGATCATTGAACCCTAGTATAGCAGGTGAGCAATGTCGATTTGTGGATTTCGCATAAGAGTGCGAGCCTAACTTTACAGTCGCTATCTTGAGGGGGTAACCTTAATTTAACTGATAGTCAACTTTTCCGACGCCTAAGAGAGCAAGAATAACCTAACATCCGCCACATTGAAGGGGCTATCCATAGTTTTACGGCAAGATGGCATTCCCGACGCCAATTGCGCAAGGTGGCGGCTGTACACAGCTTCTTATGAGACGGCTTAGGGGCGCCTGCGCAAGATTACAGCTGCCCTTATGAGACTATAAGATGGTTGCTATGCATAGATTCTTATGTAATGGCTTAAGGGCGCTTTTGCAAGATGGCTGCTGCTCTTATAAGACGCCCTAAGGTAGCTTGCGCAAGTTGGCGGCTATACATGGGCTCTTATGAAGAACGCTGGCTTAGAGGTTACTACACAAGATGGCGGCTGCTGTTATGAATATCCTTATGCATGCCATGGAGGGCAATTTGAAAAATTGCACGTGCTCTGGTTTGCAAACAAAGCAACTGCTTTTTGACAGCTGTCATCCGCCATCTTACATCGCTAAACTCAGTGCTGCTATCTTTACGCTACTAAACTTTATCCCGAGACACGTGGTGGCGTACAATTTGAAAAATTCCACATAGGCTGTTATGACCTCCGCCTCCTCCTCCTCAGCCTCTGTCAATGAATAGCACTATCGAACAAGTTTAAACGTGCATCGTGCAGGCAAGAGTGTGCACGTGTTTTTAACGTGCAGCGATGACATCATTATAGTTGTGCATGTTTAGACTTGATCACATACTTACCAAGCTGCTGTTCAGAACATGTCATGACTAGAATCACATGTGGTTACTTACAACGACAAACATATCAAGACTAGAATTACATACTGTAGTTGATGTGAGTGTTGAGAACACTAAATAAGTGAATTGCATACTATAGACCACGTCGTTACCTACAACAACTGATCAGAACATGTTTAATGCATTGCAAGAGATCAAGAGATACTTTTGTAGAAAAACAAAACTAGAATCAAACTACAGAACACTGCTCAGAGAGATATCATTGTAGAAAAAAGGCATACTCAACATACTTACTAAGCTGCCCTTCTTTTAGCAAGCTGAGATTACAGTTGGAACCGACTACCTTATGATCCGGAGGCTAACACGTTGCCAACCCTACAGTTTAAAGTTGATTACAGCTAAGATACATCTTCTATTATTTGCCTGGTGCGATTCGAATATGCCCGCTCCAATATAATAGCTACATGCAGTAGCATGTGAATAAACGGTAAGACAATATTCACAGCTTACTATTACTCTGCATCGTAAAACTAAACAAGATGCATCCAGTTTCGAAGGCGTTGACGTGTAAATTATTACCACTGCACAGTAAAAACGCACACACTTACCTGCAAAAGGGAAAAGACTGCTACTACTCCTCCTCCTAGGGCTAAAGGGCTAATGTGCTAAAGGGCTAATGAGCTAAACGGCTAATTGGCTAAAACACTCCTCCAGCTCCTCGTAAGGCTAAGTAGCTAAAGAGCGAAAGGGTTACTCTTCCTCCTCCTCCTCTTCCTCCTCCTGCTTCTCTACCTTACCCACCGGGCGAGTTGGCCGTGCGCGTAGAGGCGCGCGGCTGTGAGCTTGCATCCGGGAGATAGTAGGTTCGAATCCCACTATCGGCAGCCCTGAAGATGGTTTTCCGTGGTTTCCCATTTTCACACCAGGCAAATGCTGGGGCTGTACCTTAATTAAGGCCACGGCCGCTTCCTTCCAACTCTTAGGCCTTTCCTATCCCATCGTCGCCATAAGACCTATCTGTGTCGGTGCGACGTAAAGCCCCTAGCAAAAAAAAAAAAATCTACCTTACCGCGACCTTCTCCTCCCAGAAGGAGTTAGCTTAAGTTGCTACATTTTTGACAGCAGCAACACCCTAATGGATTTTTATTGCAAGAACGCTTCTACTTTTTTAGTTGTAGCAAATTAGTCTCTATTGGTAAATGGTTTATCTCTTCTAACTTTATACTCGCGACGATGTGTAACTTCTATTGTTCATGATTAATAACTGTTTTCTGCACGCGTCCACACTCTGTGTCCCAGACTAGCAATAATCTCAGGGGTTTCGGTTCATTTTTTAAGTCATCAACATCATAAATCTCAGCATAAATATAGAGGCACCAGTGAACACCGTCATGAACGGGTCAAACAAAAATTTCACTGGGGGATGCTCAATGTAAACATGAATTTAACGACTCCATGATACGACTAGGAGGTATCAGTCAGAATTTTCAAAGGCGTCATAGCTAACTGCAATGAAAAGATTATGAGAATGGTTTCCTTTGAAAATAAATGCAATAAGGAGTAATTTATTGCGCCATCCGGCGCCCTGAATCTAGATACAATTTATCACAACATTAATTTACAACACATCAAATTATAAGATTTCTTGCTTCACCGCAGGTGGCGACAATACACTTATAATGTCCATCCTGAAAAAAGAAACACAAATTCGGGGTATGATTAACCACTTGATCCTGTTGGGATCGAACCGGCGTTCGTACGATCAATAAGGACAACCATTCTTTACCTCGGGAGCCCGAGAATAAATCAACTTTATTGTCGGTCCCCGGTCCAATTTAGATAGAGTACCTCCGACAATTATATTCATTTCCCCATGTCGGCGTATCGGGTTGAATAAAGCTACGATGATTAGGGAAGGTGTATATCACGGACGGACCCTGTAATTTATCCAGCTGATGTCATGCCACATGAACTCGTCACTGCAAATATTGACTCATGATCTAATTATTGCCTGGTCTGAGTAGGTCGATGTCACACTGACATAAAAAGATATGTAACGGGAAATACCGGATGATACCTTCCTATCACCCCTCAAGCAAAATAAACAAACCGGGTCTTACAGTAACTTGACGCACGTCAATTCGTCTTTTACGGGTCAACATATGATCATTTTCTTGGTTCAAAGTATTACGCTGAAGGATATCGTCGCCTATAATTTAATTTATAATTACTATTTATCCATAATATTATCATTTGTGTCAATTTAGCGGAATCGTACGAATGACGTCCACGTAATTTTAACTCACTCGGGTCAGATATTATTATTATTATTATTATTATTATTATTATTATTATTCTTATTATTATTATTATCAGTTTTAAATCATCAGTTCTATTTCCCTTCAACACATCTATCATTGTCCCTTCATTTAACACGGTCCAAATTTATATCTGTAATACTTATTACTATTATTTTGGTTACGATTATCAAGATTATCTTCACTCGTCATTCATAATCTTTACACCATACGATCATTTATGTGGAGTCTGAACCTCTTTAGTCTCTGGGTCCGTAGTCTTTGAAATGACTATATGAGCAGTCCCTCTATTTCGTACGTATCACTACGGGTTCGAATCCTGCCCTCTACGTAATTCAATTTTACTCCGTTACATTACCCGTATTCGTACACTCGTTTTCTCTGTGTTTATCATTAATTTGATACATTTCCTCGTATCACAATTTCTTTCAACAAAGCTTCATTATACAGTGAGTGTCCCCATACGGAATTCCTCTCTCTTCATATCTCAACATAATTTTATTCAATTATTAATCACAGAGTTTCAAATGACTTATTTCTCATCGATGACATCGTACGACATATTTATATCCTGACTGCATGATTTTACAACATCTCTCTCCACATGTTATTTACTACTCAGGTCATTCTCAACGAGTAACAGCAAAGGCCTGAGTTTATATTCGCTTAAATTCGCAATCATGATCACGTAATTATTTGGCCTACGTAGTGCTGCTAATACTTGCAGATTAAATATCTGACATTTATTTATAAAATATTAGAACCGTGATTTACACAACACGTCTACTGGCATTTAGGGTTTATTATCACGGTATCATTACTCATAATTATTATTTTACACATTTTAATTATCACCATTTCTTACGTCCAATTAGAAAAACTGTTCTGTCATAAACGATTCCCGTTTATCTCTACATATCATCCATTCAAAATTTTAAATGTCTATCACTGTTCTCATTTCAATACGATATTTCATGATTTATTATTATTAGTACGTGACATTTCCTACAAAATTTGTCCACGTATATTTATAAAAAAATTACACAACGGAAAACAGTGGCATTGCACATGGCTGGATTTTCCATAGAAATTATCACACAAATTTTCGTCAAATGACCGACATATAAAAGCAAACTCTGGGTCAGTTCGAACACTTAACACAAAATTAATATCGGGAAAAGCTCGACTAGATCAGTATTATAATACATGCATGACTTAAATAATTACCACACAACCACAAAAATATGTGCAACAAAGTAAATACCTTATCTGACCCGACATTTTACTTTATAACCATTTAATTCCGTCCGTTTATCCAAAATGTAGAATGGACTCGGGAAGCGATCCATTTCTTACATGAAGTAACTAATTCAAAAGTAATACTGTTTCCCCCTAATCACGATAACATCCCCAAAGAAATTTACATATTAGTACTCATCTTTGGTTGATATCCTTGGTCGGCATTGCGGCCGAAAGGCCCATTCGGCCCTCATCCGTCTCATTCTTCCATAAAGGCTGGTTGCATTTCACATTCACATTTGCTTACACGGCAGCAGTGAGGTTAACGATGCTCTATTGTCCTTAAAAGTGGAGTTAGGGTCCATCAAGATGACAGCTGTTAAAAAAGCAAGTAGCTTTTGTTTACAAACAAGAGCACGTGGTCATGACGTCACGGTCACGTTGTATGCTCCGTCAGCATGCGGAGTTAAAAATCCACGCCCATGTATTTAGAACTTGTTAAAAGCACGAAGATTTAAAATTCCGTGCTCTACGTCGTTCAGGGCAGCATTAAGAATAGGCATGTTTAAAAATCTTGTGAACATAGTAGCAGTAAGTTTTCATTTTCAACGGCTAGGTAGTGTAGGCATCACCTATCGATTTTGCATGCATGGACTGTCACAATAAACTCCTTCCACTAAAGTGTAGAACGATTGCAACTGTGTGCTGCTGTCTTAGCATGACCTGTGTGCACTAACTTAACGACGCAGGCGCGGAATAGCTATGTTTAAAAATCATGTGAGGATGGCAGCAGTAACAATTGTTAAATATCGCGAACATAGCAGCAGTAAGAACAGCAATGTTTAAATGCATGTGCACATTACCTATCGATTAGTCACGCAGCGACTATCTTACTAAACTTCTTCCGCTAGTGCGGGCAGCAATCGTAATGTGTGTGCTGTTATCTTAGCATGACCTATGTGCACTAACTTAACGACGTAGGCACGAAATTTAAAATCTATATGTTTTTGGCGGGTTCTAACTACGTAGGCGTGGATTTTTAACTTCCCATGCTGACCGAGCATACCACGTGACCATGACTTCACGACCACGTGCTCTTGTTTATAAACAAAGCCACGTCCTTTTTTAACAGCTGTCATCTTGACGAATCCTAACCTAACTTTTAAGGACAATAGAGCATCGTTAACCTCACTGCTGTCATCTTCACAGCGCTAAACATCATATGCTCGCCGTGGTGCGGAATTTAAAATCCAACAACAAAGCATCGCTAACATCACTGCCACCATCTTAAAAAGTTGAGTGTTGCAAACACTAAAAAACTATCAAGAAGATACTGATTTCTGTTAGAAAAACACACCTCAGTGCAACACTAATAGGTCGGAGATTTTATTCTTTATTAGGTAATTACAATAAGACGTGACCCGTGAGTTCCATTCCCTGTTATGTGTAGCATGAATTTCTTCGGTTCTGAACACAATGTTTCAACTCATAAGCATTAGCACGGTAACCTTTTCGTTTTAGGACGAGTCAGTTATCAGTTTTTCCGCATACTTGTAGTAAGAATAATACAAATGTTTAGCAGTTCAGGTTGTAACTACTCATATTAGAAGGACTATAACAAAGCCATAAATCTGGTAGATCATTAAATGCAGTTGTTTATTGAAGAATAACCACAGATATACACAACACGAATAGATTACATTACTGTAAGAAACGTTGTAAACAGTTATTGATCATGAACAATAGAAGTTACACATTGTCGCGAGTATAAAGTTAGAAGATATCAACCATTTACCAATAGAGATTAATTTGCAGCATCTAACAAAGTAGAAGCGTTCTTGCAGATAACAATCCATTAAGGTGTTGCTGCTGTCAAAAATGTTGCAATTTAAGGGGACACATGGGTGAGTTTTAAAAATCTGAAACTAGTAGGCGGACCATTTTGAAATTTTAACCACGCATTGATATGCCTATAGTTAGGACACATGCTGAATTTTAACTTGATTACTCAAATAGGTTTTGAAATAATAAAAAAAGGTTATCAAAAATATTTGGTCATAAAAAATGTTCCTTGCGATGGAGTTTTCACTCATATTCATTCATACTTCGTAAACATGTCCTAAAGAGATGCATAATTAGAAATTGCTTTTGAATTAGATGTGCCTTTAATATGAGGATCAGGAGAGATAATCAAACTGATTACATTTATGTTTTGACCAAAAATCAGTAATTATTTATATTTGAAAGCACAAATAATGCAGTTATTTTTCACTAACATAAAAATTAAGAGCTAATTATAATTTTCATACATATTTAAGTATCCAAACCAACTGTGAACTAAACAACTTGAAAACTGCAATACAGGGAGCTTTTTTTATCATAATAACTGTAACAAAAATCACTTCAAGAGAAAACAGCAAATAAAGTTGGGTGGTTAGTTACTTACATCAGAACTGCCCTGCACCATATTTACAGCCCTCAGATCTCTTCAGCCTTTCTTCTAAGGACACATTTTGCAGTTTTCTCCCTTTTCTTGCAGTTTTCTCTACTGGGGTGCTCCTTTTTCTGCCCTGACGAAGACGGCTGTGGTCACGTTGCGCACTGATCTTCAGTGAAGAACATGTCATAGGTTCTTGCCTAATGTCATGCATCACCTCTAATGTTTTCACACAACCCATGTTGAATTCACTCTCTGCTTTTGTAACTGCTAATTCCAGCTTCTTCTTTGAAACGAAGACCTCTTTAGGGCAGTTATGCCAAATAATGCTATGGAGACTCTCATTAGCATTTTGAATTTTCCCTCTCTTGCACCTCTTCAGCAAGGCATCTGAGGCCAATCTCTGGTAAATAGGCGGTATTTTTCCAACAATTTCAAATGACAACTTGGATTTCACACAACTAATAGCGTGAAGTATCAAACCAGGAATAATTGGGCACACTCCAAACAATATTACCCTTGTCACAGATCTATATACACTGACAAATATTCCAAAAACAACCCACATAGAGCGAATGTCAACAAAGATCGGTACGAAGTAACTATAGTATTTGAATAAGCAACTCATTTATGTACTAGTTTCTTCTATTTACTTCATTAATGATAAAGGTATATTGGACAGCATAAAGAAATTGAAACTCAGAAACTAAAGAAAATTATTTCAATATTTTATGAGAGGTTATTTCATTCCCATGTATAAAAGGTTATAATTTCACTATCATTGTAAAGTATGAGAATTTTCATTCATAGACGTCAAAAGACACTTGCATGACCATTTTCGCAAGTGGATGTTGTGGTTACTAGTTAGCAATGACATGGAAAACAAAATCCGGAATATTTTAGTATATGAGACAGGTAGGCGTGCCGTGCTTAGGTATTTAAAGTAGTATAATTGGATGGTTCTGCGGCAACCTCCGCCTCCGGCCTCCCAGAGGTCTCCTCCACCTTCCGCGGGAAATTTGAAATTGTAAACAAAGCCACGTGCTTTCTGACAGCTATCATCGACAACAACGCATCGCTAACCTCAGTACTGCCATCTTGACGGGCCTAAACCTCAGTAGTACCAACTTAACCTAACTAGCGCGAGATTTGAATATGTAAACAAATTCACGTGTTTTTTGACAGCCACGTGCTTTTTGACAGACAACAACGTATCGCAAACCTCAGTGCAGCCATCTTGACGGACCTGAACCTCAGTGCTACCAACTTAACCTCACTAGCGCGAGATAAACAAATCCACGTGCTTTTTGACAGCTGTCATCCGCCATCTTTAAACTACAGAGCACTGTGCTGCCCTCTTTATCGCAGTAGCTGCAAATTCGTCACCTGTCATCGGCAGTGCTGCCATCTTGGCGGGCCTAAACCTTAGTGCTACCAACTTAACCTCACTAGCGCGAAATAAACAAATCCACGTGCTTTTTTGACAGCTGTCATCCGCCATCTTTAATCTATAGAGCACAGTGCTGCCCTCTTTAGCTACTTACCTTTGAAATGTGGTGGCGGATAATTTGAAAAATGCTTTTTGACAGCAGCCATCTTTAATCTCGAGAGCACCGTGCTGCCCTCTTAAACAAACTCACGTGCTTTTTTCTGACAGCTATCATCCGCCATCCTGCATCACAAACATCAGTGCTGCAGTCTTTAGCTAGATACCTTTGAAATGTGGTGGTGGCAATTTGAAAAATTCTATGTGCTCTTGCTTGCAAACAAAGCCACGTGCTTTTTTGACAACTGTTATTCGCCATCTTTAATCAATAGAGCACTGTGCTGCTATCATGCGGGCAATTTCGTCAGCTGTCATCCGCCATCTTTCATCCAGAGAACACCGTGCTGCCCTCTTTATGACATGTAGTAGCAGGCAATTTCAAAAGTTCTGTTAGCTGCCATCCGCCATTTTTAATCAAGAGAGCCCCGTGCTGCCATCTTTAGCTAGATACCTTTGAAATGTGGTGGCGGCAAATTGAAAAATTCCACGTGCTCTTGTTTAGCAAACAAACTCACGCGCTTTTTGTCAGCTGTCATCCGCCATCTTACATCGCAAACCTCAGTGCTACACTCTTTAGGTACATACCTTTGAAATATGGTGGCGGATAATTTAAAAAGAAAAATTCTACAGCAGCCATCTCTCGACGCTAGTTGCATAAGGTGGTGGCTATACATGACTCCTTCAGGGAGCTTACGCAAGATGGCTGCTATACACAGGTTCTTATGAGACGCCCTTGGGATGCTTGCGCAAGATGGCAGTTATACATGGCTCCTTATGAGTATGCCCTAGGGATGCTTGCGCAAGATGGCGGTTGCTCTTATGAGGCGGCTTAAGGGTCCTTGCACAAGATGGCTAGAGACACCCTAAGGATGCCTGCGCAAGATGGCGGCTATACACGACTCCTTATGAGACGCTTTAAGGGTGATTGCGCAAGATGGCTGCCGCTCTTATGAAGAAAGCTAGCTTAGAGGCTAACGTGTCGTGCTAGTTCGATTCATTAAATTTAGGGCTTAAATGAAAAATATTAAATAGCTCGAAAACGGTGCACCGTAGAGCAAAACGGACAAAATTGTTCTGCCTAATACCTCGGTTCGCAGTACGAGGAACAGAAAAACATGGCCTAATGATGGGATCAACGGTTCGGTTCCTACTTAGGCCCTTTTGCATTTGCTCTGTTTTAGCTTGTATTGAAGCGAGTCTTCGTAACATGGTCAGGTCTAGCTATGGTAGAAAGAATAACGTACCATGCTGGTTCAATTCATTAAATTTGGGGCTTAAATGCAAAATGTTATATATCTCGAAAACGGTGCATCGTAGAGCAAAACGGATAAAATTTTTCTACCTGATACGTAGGTTTGCAGTATCAGGAACAAGAAAAACATAGTCTAATGATGAGATCGACGGTTTGATCCCTACTTAGGCCCTTTGGCATTGGCAGTTATCTAATTCTACAAGATGGCGGCTATACATAGCTTCTTATGAGACAGCTTAAGAGCGCTTGCACAAGATGGCTGCTGGTCTTATGAGACTCCCTAGGGGTGCTTGCGCAATGTAGCAGCGACAAGACGGTGACTATACACAGCTCCTTATGATACGGCCTAGAGATGCTCACACAAGATGGTGGCTGCTCTGATGAAGAAAGCTAGCTTTGCATTGTGCAGGTATCTTTACAGCACTAAACCTCATACCTTTGAAATGTGGTGGCGGGTAATTTGAAAAATTCGACGTGCTTTTTCTCTTAACAGCAGCTATCTTTAAACAATAGCGGCTATACATAAGCTGTTAAGGCCTCCTCTTATGTCAAGGCATAGCTCCATCGAACAAGTTTAAACCTGCATCGGGATAGCTAGAGTAAGCACGTGCTGCAGTGATGACGTCATTAAGCATGTTTAGACTTGCAAATCACAAAAGAAACGTAACAAGACTAGAATTGAACACTGCACTCTATGCCGTGTACTTTATCATGTGATCGGATCATTGATTGAAGTGTTTAGAACACTAAATAAGTAATCGAGACTAAAATAGAACACTGTACTCGAACAACATGTGTTTAGAACATGTCAGGGGATACCTTTGTTCTAAGAAGATTAGATTACCGCACATTCCTTGTAGGGCTAATAGGCTAAAGGGCTAAAGTGCTAAAGGAGCAACAACGTCATCGATCGCTATCAGCAAGAACGCTTGTACTTTGTTAAGTGTAGAAAATTAATCTTTATTTGTAAATGGTTTCATGTTCAGAAAAAGGAATGGAACCTAGGGGTTACGTCTTACCTAATAAAATCCTCGAGGAGCGATGAGTTACGTTTTTCGAACTAGTGTTTGGAACACTGAACTTTTCAAGATGATAGCAGAGAGTTTAGCAATGTTCTGTTGCTGGATTATAAATTCCGCACTACAACATGCATAAGGTGGCAGCCTTGAGGTTTACCGCCGTAAAGATGACAAGAGTGAGGTTAGCAATGTTCCGTTGTTGGATTTTAAATTCCGCGCTATAACATGCATAAGTTGGCAGCCTTGAGGTTTACCGCCGTCAAGATGGCAGCAGTGAGGTTAGCGACGCTCTATTGTCCTTCAAAGTGAGGTTAGGGTCCGTCAAGACGACAGCTGTCAAGAAAGCACGTTGCTTTGTTTACTAAACAAGAGCACGTGGCTGTGACGTCACGGTCACGCGGTATGCTGCGTCAGCGTGCAAAGTTCAATGTCTACACCTACGTAGTTAATATTCTGCTATGTTCACAAGATTTTTTACACATAGCTATTCTTTATGCTTCAAGTTCATGTACATAGGTTATGTTAAGATAGCAGCAGATACAATCGATGGTCACGTGCTCTAGTAGAAGATGCATGCATTATCGAAAGGTGGTGTGTACACGCTTTTAAGCCTTGCTATTCTTACCGCTGCCATGTTCACAAGATTTTTAAACATCGATATTCTTTGTACTTTAAGTTCATGCACATAGGCTATTCTAAGATAGCAACACAAACACATGCGAACTTTGTACATTCTAGTGGAATAAGTTTAGTACTGCGTGCATCATGGATACATGATGTGTACACGCATTTAAACATGGCTATACTTAATGCTGCTGCTTTGTTTACAAGATTTTTATACATTGCTATTCTTTATGCATCAAGTTCGTGCACACACAAGCGATAGTCGTACGCTCTGGCAGGAGAAGTTTAGTACGATATTCGATACATACATTATCGATAGGTGATGTGTACACGCTTTAGAACATAGCTCCTCTTTGTGCTTTAAGTTCGTACACATGGGTTAGGGATACACAAAAGCGATTGCTATATGCTCTAGCGGAAGAAGCCTAGTACGATAGTCGATGCATGTAAAATCGATAGGTTATGCTACGATAGCAGCACACTTACACGATTTTAGCACAATCTAGTGGAAAAAGTTTAGTATGATAGTCGTTTCGTGCAAAATCATTGGGTAATGTGTACACGCTTTGAAACAAGGCTATTCTTTGTACTTTAAGTTCATGCGTACAGGTTATGCTAAGATAGCAGCACAATCTAGCGCAAGAAGTTTAGTACGATATTTGATGCATGCAAAATCGATAGGTGATGTGTACACGCTTTAAAACATGGTTATTCTTCGTATTTCAAAGTTTATGCGTATAGGGTTAGGCTAAGATAGCAGCACAATCTAGCGGAAGAAGTTTAGCACGAAAGTCGATGAATGCAAAATCGATAGGTGATGTGTACACGCTTTGAAACATAGTTATTCTTTGTACTTTAAGTTCATGCGTATAGGTTATGCTAAGATAGCAGCATAATCTAGCGTAAGAAGTTTAGTACGAGAGTCGATGAATGCATCATTGATAGGTGATGTGTACACGCTTTGAAACATGACTATTCTTTGTACTTTAAGTTCATGCGTACAGGTTAGGCTAAGATAGCAGCACAATCTAGCGTAAGAAGTTTAGTACGAGTGTCGATGAATGCAAAATCGATAGGTGATGTGTACACGCTTTAAAACATGGTTATTCTTCGTATTTCAAAGTTTATGCGTATAGGGTTAGGCTAAGATAGCAGCACAATCTAGCGGAAGAAGTTTAGTACGAAAGTCGATGAATGCAAAATCGATAGGTGATGTGTACACGCTTTGAAACATAGTTATTCTTTGTACTTTAAGTTCATGCGTATAGGTTATGCTAAGATAGCAGCATAATCTAGCGTAAGAAGTTTAGTACGAGAGTCGATGAATGCATCATTGATAGGTGATGTGTACACGCTTTGAAACATGGCTATTCTTTGTACTTTAAGTTCATGTGTATAAGTTATGCTAAGATACCAGCACAATCTAGCGGAAGAATTTCAGTACGAGATTCGATGAATGCAAAATCAATAAGTAATGTGTACACGCTTTGAAACAAGGCTATTCTTTGTACTTTAAGTTCATGTGTATAAGTTATGCTAAGATAGCAGCACAACCTAGCGGAAGAAGTTTAGTACGATATTTGTTGCATGCAAAGTCGATAGGTAATGTGTACACGCTTTGAAACATGGCTATTCTTTGTACTTTAAGGTCATGCGTATAGGTTATGCTAAGATAGCAGCACAATCTAGCGGAAGAAGTTTAGTACGAGAGTCGATGCATGCAAAATCGATAGGTAATGTGTACACTCTTTGAAACATGGCTATTCATTGTACTTTAATTTTATTGGTATAGGTTAAGCTAGCTTAGCAGCACGATCTAGCGGAAGAAGTTTAGTACGAGGGTCGATGCGTGTAAAATCGATAGGTGATGTGTACACGCTTTGAAACATGGCAATTTATACTGCTGCTCTGTTCCCAAGACTTTTAAGCATAGCTAATAATAATGCTGCTCTTAACGACGTCGAGCTAAGGATTGATTACGTGACCGTGACGTCACAGGCACGTGCTCTTGTTTAGTAAACAAAGCCACGTGCTTTTTTGACAGCTGTCGTCTTGACGAACCTAACCTCACTTTGAAGGACAACAGAGCGTCGCTAACCTCATTGCTGCCATCTTGACGGCGGTAAACTTCAAGGCTGCCACCTTATGCATGTTGTAGCGCGGAATTTATAATCCAACAACAGAACATTGCTAAACTCTCAGATATCATCTTGAAAAGTTCAGTGTTCCAAACACTAGTTCGAAAATCGTAACTCATCGCTCCTCGGGGATTTTATTAGGTAAGACGTAACCCCTAGCTTCCATTCCTTGTTCTGAACATGAAACCATTTACAAATAAAGATTAATTTTCTACACTTAACAAAAGTACAATCGTTCCTGCTGATAGCGATCGATGAGGTTGTTGCTCCTTTAGCCCTTTAGCCCTTTAGCCCATTAGCCCTTTAGCCTATTAGCCCTACAAGGAAAGTGCGGTAATCTAAACTTCTTAGAACAAAGGTATCCCCTGACATGTTCTAAACACATGTTGTATCGAGTACAGTGTTCTATTTTAGACTTGATTACTTATTTAGTGTTCTAAACACTTCAATCAATGTTCCGATCACATGATAAAGTTCACGGCATAGAGTGCAGTGTTCGATTCTAATCTTGTTACGTTTCTTTTGTGATTTGCAAGTCTGAACATGCTTAATGACGTCATCACTGCAGCACGTGCTTACTCTAGCTATCCCGATGCGGGTTTAAACTTGTTCGATAGAGCTATGCCTTGACATAAGAGGAGGCCTTAACAGCTTATGTATAGCCGCTATTGTTTAAAGATAGCTGCTGATAAGAGAAAAGCACGTCGAATTTTTCAAATTACCCGCCACCACATTTCAATGGTATGAGGTTTAGTGCTGTAAAGATACCTGCACGATGCAAAGCTAGCTTTCTTCACCAGAGCAGCCACCATCTTGTGTGAGCACCTCTAGGCCGTATCATAAGCAGCTGTGTATAGTCACCGTCTTGTCGCTGCTACCTCCCGCAAGCACCCCTAGGGTGTCTCATAAGAGCAGCAGCCATCCTGTGCCAGCGCTCTTAAGCTGTCTCATAAAAAGCTATGTATAGCCGCCATCTTGTAGAATTAGATAGCTGCCAATGGCAAAGGGCCTAAGAAGGGATCGAACCGTCGATCGCATCATTAGACTATGTTTTTCTTGTTCCTCGTACTGCGAACCGCGGTACTAGGCAGAACAATTTTGTCCGTTTTGCCCTACGGTGCACCGTTTTCGAGATATTTAACATTTTGCATTTAAGCCCTAAATTTAATGAATCGAACTAGCACGACACGTTAGCCTCTAAGCTAGCTTTCTTCATAAGAGCGGCAGCCATCTTGCGCAATCACCCTTAAAGCGTCTCATAAGGAGTCGTGTATAGCCGCCATCTTGCGCAGGCATCCTTAGGGCGTCTCTAGCCATCTTGTGCAAGGACCCTTAAGCCGCCTCATAAGAGCAACCGCCATCCTGAGCAAGCATCCCTAGGGCATCTCATAAGGAGCCATGTATAACTGCCATCTTGCGCAAGCATCCCAAGGGCGTCTCATAAGAACCTGTGTATAGCAGCCATCTTGCGTAAGCTCCCTGAAGGAGTCATGTATAGCCACCACCTTATGCAACTAGCGTCGAGAGATGGCTGCTGTAGAATTTTTCTTTTTAAATTATCCGCCACCATATTTCAAAGGTATGTACCTAAAGAGTGTAGCACTGAGGTTTGCGATGTAAGATGGCGGATGACAGCTGACAAAAAGCGCGTGAGTTTGTTTGCTAAACAAGAGCACGTGGAATTTTTCAATTTGCCGCCACCACATTTCAAAGGTATCTAGCTAAAGATGGCAGCACGGGGCTCTCTTGATTAAAAATGGCGGATGGCAGCTAACAGAACTTTTGAAATTGCCTGCTACTACATGTCATAAAGAGGGCAGCACGGTGTTCTCTGGATGAAAGATGGCGGATGACAGCTGACGAAATTGCCCGCATGATAGCAGCACAGTGCTCTATTGATTAAAGATGGCGAATAACAGTTGTCAAAAAAGCACGTGGCTTTGTTTGCAAGCAAGAGCACATAGAATTTTTCAAATTGCCACCACCACATTTCAAAGGTATCTAGCTAAAGACTGCAGCACTGATGTTTGTGATGCAGGATGGCGGATGATAGCTGTCAGAAAAAAGCACGTGAGTTTGTTTAAGAGGGCAGCACGGTGCTCTCGAGATTAAAGATGGCTGCTGTCAAAAAGCATTTTTCAAATTATCCGCCACCACATTTCAAAGGTAAGTAGCTAAAGAGGGCAGCACTGTGCTCTATAGATTAAAGATGGCGGATGACAGCTGTCAAAAAAGCACGTGGATTTGTTTATTTCGCGCTAGTGAGGTTAAGTTGGTAGCACTAAGGTTTAGGTCCGCCAAGATGGCAGCACTGCCGATGACAGGTGACGAATTTGCAGCTACTGCGATAAAGAGGGCAGCACGGTGCTCTGTAGTTTAAAGATGGCGGATGACAGCTGTCAAAAAGCACGTGGATTTGTTTATCTCGCGCTAGTGATGTTAAGTTGGTAGTACTGAGGTTCAGGTCCGTCAAGATGGCTGCACTGAGGTTTGCGATACGTTGTTTTCTGTCAAAAAGCACGTGGCTGTCAAAAAACACGTGGATTTGTTTACCTATTCAAATCTCGCGTTAGTTAGGTTAATTTGGTACCACTGAGGTTTAGGCCCGTGGAGATGGCAGTACTGAGGTTAGCGCTGCGTTGTTGTCGATGATAGCTGTCAAAAGGCACGTGGCTTTGTTTACAAATTCAAATATCCCGCGGGAGGTGGAGGAGACCTCTGGCTGTGGTGGTGGTGGTGGAGAGGGCCTCTGGGAGCCGGTGGGGGTGGTGGCGGCAGAATCCCTGTATTATACTACTATTTAATAATGACGCGTAAACATCTTTAAATCACCGCCAGGGCTTTAAAAATGGCGCTTTGGGAAAAATTTAAACATTCCTTTTTTCAGAAAATATTAGGGCGCTAACTTTCGGCAAAATTCAAAATCGGTATTTTGGCCGTATTTTCGTGAAAACACACTCATAAGTCCCCTTAAGCTAACTCCTTCTGGGAGGATGAGGAGGTCACAGTAAGGAAGAGGAGGAGGAGGAGCCCTTTAGCCCTTTAGCCCATTAGCCCTTTACCTACTTAGCCTTAGGAGGAGCCTTTAGCCCATTAGCACTTTAGCACATTAGCCTTTTAGCCCTAGGAGGAGGAGTAGTAGCAGTCTTTTCCCTTTTGCAGGTAAGTGTGTGCGTTTTTACTGTGCAGTGGTAATAATTTACACGTCAACGCCTTCGAAACTGGATGCATCTTGTTTAGTTTTACGATGCAGAGTAATAGTAAGCTGTGAATATTGTCTTACCGTTTATTCACATGCTACTGCATGTAGCTATTATATTGGAGCGGGCATATTCGAATCGCACCAGGCAAATAATAGAAGATGTATCTTAGCTGTAATCAGCTTTAAACTGTCGGGTTGGCAACGTGTTAGCCTCCGGATCATAAGGTAGTCGGTTCCAACTGTAATCTCAGCTTGCTAAAAGAAGAGCAGCTTGGTAAGTATGTTGAGTATGCCTTTTTTCTACAATGATATCTCTCTGAGCAGTGTTCTGTAGTTCGATTCTAGTTTTGTTTTTCTACAAAAGTATCTCTTGATCTCTTGCAATGCATTAAACATGTTCTGATCAGTTGTTGTAGGTAACGACGTGGTCTATAGTATGCAATTCACTTATTTAGTGTTCTCAACACTCACATCAACTACAGTATGTAATTCTAGTCTTGATATGTTTGTCGTTGTAAGTAACCACATGTGATTCTAGTCATGACATGTTCTGAACAGCAGCTTGGTAAGTATGTGATCAAGTCTAAACATGCACAACTATAATGATGTCATCGCTGCACGTTAAAAACACGTGCACACTCTTGCCTGCACGATGCACGTTTAAACTTGTTCGTTAGTGCTATTCATTGACAGAGGCTGAGGAGGAGGAGGATGAGGCGGAGGTCATAACAGCCTATGTGGAATTTTTGAAATTGCCCTCCACCACGTGTCTAAGGATAAAGTTTAGTATCGTAAAGATAGCGTCACTGGGGTTAGCGATGTAAGATGGCGGATGACAGCTGTCAAAAAGTACATGGCTTTGTTTACAAACAAGAGCACATAGAATTTTTCAAATTGCCCTACACAACATGCACGATGATGAGGTTTGGCGCCGTTAAGATAGCAGCACTGAAGTTAGCGATGTAAGATGGCAGATGACAGCTGTTAAAGTAGCACGTGGAATTTTTCAAATTGCCTAAGGTAGTAGCTGAAGGTGGCAGCACGATTTTCTCTTGTTTAAAGATGGCCACTGGCAGCTGTCAAAAAGCACATGGCTTTGTTTACTAACAAGAACACTTGGAGTTTTTCAAATTGCCCTCCACCGCAAGCTTAAGGATCTTCATAACAGCAGCCGTCATCTTGTGCAGTAGCCTCAAAGCTATATTTATTCGTAAGAGCCAATGTATTGCCGCCATCTTGCGCAAGCTTACCTAAGACGTCTTATAAGAGCGGCAGCCATCTTGCGCAAGCGCCCTTAAGCCGTTACATAAGAAGCTATGTATAGCAGCCATCTTGGCGTCTCATAATAGCAGCAGCCATCTTGCGCAAGCGCCCCTAGGCCGTTTCATAAATAGCTGTGTATTGCACCACCTTGTGCAATTGGCGTCGGGAATGCCATCTTGCCGTAAAACTAAAGATAGTCCCCTTCAAAATGGCGGATGTGAAGTTAGGCTTGCTCTCGTAAGCATCGGGAAGGGCAACTGGCCGTTAAAGTATGGTTACGCCCCTCATGATAGTGACTGGAAGGTTAGGCTCGCACTCTTCTGCAAAATCTAAAAATCGACATTGCTCACCTGCTATACTAGGGTTCAATGATCTTGCTTTGGTACCTGCATTGCTACACTACTAGACCTCGGGTGCTGACTCTGCAAAAAAATGTGTTGACACAGTTTCCACTGCTCCATTCAGTAGATAGCAGAAGGTGCGCGCGCACATGTTGATCTAAGCATTCTCTAGGTTTAAATACGAGTGTAAGACAATGCATCCTTGCTTTCCTCGTAAGAGGCGGCCCTTCCCTGTAGAGGAGACATCGCTACGGCGGCACACCTCTAGGGAGAGAGTACTCCCCGAAGTCAATAAAGCATAACCATTTACTTAGGTTAGCTTAAGAGTCGTGGAATTTCAAATTTCGTGCGCCCACGTGCTTAAGGTAGCGTCCATGAGGATTTTGCCCCGTCAAGATAGCAGCACTGAGGTTTGTGATGCAAGATGGCGAATGACAGCTGTTAATAAGCACGTGGAATTTTTCAAATTGCCTGCCACCACATGCATAAGGATGAGGTTTAGTGCCGTAAAGATGGCAGCACTGAGGTTAGCGAAGCAAGACGGCCACTGTCAAAAAACACGTGGCTTGGTTTAAAGATGGCCGTTAACAGCTGTCACGAGCACGTGCCTAAGGTAGCAACAGTGATGTTTAGTGTTGTTAAGGTTAGCGGATAACTGCTGTCAAAAAGCACGTGGAATTTTTCAAATTGCCTGCCACTAAGTGCATACGGTTGCAACAGTGAGGTTCAGTCCCGTTAAGAAGGCGGCACTGAGGTTAGCGATGCAAGATGGCGGACGGCAGCTGTCAAAAGTACGTGGCATTGCTTACAAATTCAATTCTCGCGCCAAAATTCAAATTTCCCACCAACATTCCAATTTTCCGCCAAAATTCAAATTTCGTGCGCTATGGCGTCAGCAGTCACGTGGCCCACTCCGCGGCCTCTGAATGGCCCGCGTGGGAATCCCTGTGCTTCCCTACTTAAGGAGATTAGAAAATAGAGTTGGATTTTTCGTCACTGATTAAGCCCCGTATATCACCTGGTGCTTGCTCTTGATGGCGACTTGTAGGGTTACAGTTGGTGCAACTGTTATCAGTCGTCGGATAACTTCATCGAACTGTTTCAATGTTTTTTATGCTTGTCATCATTTTTGACTTATAAATATTTCTGGCATTTCCCAGTTTTCGAAGCCATGCACGCCAACAGCTCTATAAAACGCAGTGTGCTTGGGAGAGTGATAAATTCGGTGGGCTTCCCAACAAGAAGGTAGAGGTTCTAATCCATCCACCAACCCCCTCCTCCGGGAAATACACAACGAGCCTCGGTGGCTGCAGAGATCCTAGAAATATGTGAAATAAGCTGAAGAAAATTGTCCGGTTCTTCGGCTGAATGGTAGGCGTACTGGCCTTCACTTAAGAGGGCCTCTGCTTTGATTCCAGACGTGGTCGTGGATTTTTATTGCGTATAGTTAATTCTTCTCGCAGGCTGGATGTTTGTATTCGTGTCAATACACTTCTCCTCATTTATATTTAACAAGCCAACAACCAATAAAAGAGATTCATTGCTGAATACAGGGCTGGCGTCAGGAAGTACCTCCAGTAAAACTGGGCCAAATCACACTCAGTGCACCCCTGTAAATAGATAAATTGCCAGGAGGAAATTATAGACAGTGTGTTCTTAAACACGCCGAATGCTAGCGTTCTTTATATTTTTATCCTATGATAGTATTTGTAAAAATTAAAATGTGAAATTCGTACATAAACAATACCAGCTACACTTCTATGCTTTGTCTTTACTCGCTGAACGTGATTATGAATCACTAGCCTTGAAATTTCACTCTTGCACTGTATGTGCTCTGGTGACATTTGAGCTTGCCATAAATGGTCTGTCATAGAAGGAATATCTGGTTCCCAAAGCATTCCGGGACCTGTTTGCTGAAAGTGCGTGGAATTCTTATTTGTCATCTTCCAGAGAGAATCCGAGAATATGCGAAGCACGCTGAGGATAACTTAAATTTTTTTCGAAACACTTTCCAGAAAGAACAACCTCTCTGTTTTTTAAAATTCCTTATTTCAGAGGCCGTAGTTTCGTGAATTCTGAGGATAGATCATTCTTAGCTCCTGAAAAGGGAAGACCCCGCAGTGTGTTCCTGTGGGCCACATCTCTCTTACCTAAGCGGGAACCTCGGCTCATCTCGTCATTGGCTTTATGTGTCAGAATCGGTCTCATATAAAATTCAAGTTTTCAGTGTTCTTTATTTATAAATTCATTTTCAGACTCCTCCGTTTAATATATAGTTTTAATTATACTTTTCTCTTTTGTTTCTACGTATTTGTTCAGAGAGAATGGTTACCCCCACTAGCACTGCAGTAGTCCGTTGCACCTTCTTACTTAGTTGGTCGATGAATTCTGGACGGCGAATTGGGAGTACAAGTTTTCAGAGCACTGTTATTGTCCCACAAATCCACTATTGAATTTCCGAAGTGTATATATATATATAATACCATGAAAATACCCTTACCTAATGGTAAGGACATCAAGGTAAGCCGCGTTTTATAATCCACGCTATGATATGTATACTCTACGATTCCCTCATCGAACCGCGTGGGCTCAGGTTCTGACATGCAGCATGTCGACAGCTGCACTCCAACGAACTATTCACCATTTGTTTTCTTTAGTAATTAGCTTTTGGCCTATATTCAGCTAGATTACAGGCGAATCGCACATTGTACATTAGACATAAAGATTCAAAATGCGTAAGTTTTTAGTCTTTTCCACAATAAATTACCGCTCACTCATTTATTTGCTTTTGCATAAAATAAGTCGTCAGTGTGCACTGAAACCGTTCAATACCACGTAATTAGACATTTAGGGGAGCCTAGTAATACATATGGGCCGTTTATCGCATCATTTTATGAGATATTCGGTCGCAAGTAGCACTTTATTCCCTGTCCGGGGCAGGAACGATGCTGCGCTAGTTAGGAGCCCTAATTACTCTTAAGGAGAGTGAGTACCGCGTGACTTTGGTATTACCCTATCTATAGCTCAACAGACCTAGCGATAAAGCACTGGACTTAAAATGCGGCGTGTATCAGAAGGTGTGGTTAATTTACAGGGTTTCAACTTATGAACTGTACATTACCACCACTTCGCTGCCTGTTTCCTGGATACGAACTTGACCTCGGACACTCCCGGCATTAAAAGCCATACGCCATTTCATTTTTTCCTAGATACCAACCCGCGTATTTCGCGGACCCGCTAATAATAACAAGGATAATTCGCCACAATCCCAGGGAAACTGGGATCCGATCTAAATGGAAATAGTTCAGTACATAGAGGTTGTAAAGAGCTGCAAATTGAGCACCCATTCAACTACGGAAGATGACTTTTAGCGGTGCGAATATGTAAACACACCGTCCGCACAACAGGCAGAAATAATCACAGAAGAGGAAGAGACACAAGTAGTGCAGCCAGCACACAACCACCTTGAGGAGACAACAGAACCTGTTTGCGATAGAAATTCCCCAGTGGAACAGTCGCTCAGCTTATCAACCTACCAAAATAATACCCAGTTAAATGATGTACCGGTACTATCAGAACCACCCTCACAGCACCAGACACAACTTTCTGAACCTGTCCGCGCACCGTTCCCGACACCTACCAGTGACATGAATAGCTTAAAAAATGACACCACCACACAGTCTGTGCAGACGCATTCCGCACAGTGCACAAACAAAGTAGGCGGTGACGAAGGTAGTTTAATGGAAATGGAAACCACCAATTCAAAATCCAACCAAGCAGTTAGTCACAGGGATCCAAGATTAAAAAGATCGGTTGAGGGGAATGATAGGAAGAAAGTAATAAAATTAAGTAAATGTCTTTCACAAACCTAATCCGAAGAATATTTACGTGCTGTGGGGTAACGCCAAACAAGTATGGAAGCTGTTAATGTATTTTTCTTGGTCATCTTAGCTGTGACGTCAGTAGTTAGCTGCTACGGTACTCTGAATGTGAACTGCCTCCGAAGTCAGAGCAAGCACGTCTTGCTAAAAGAATTTATTAAAGATTATGATTTAGACGTAGTTTTCTTGCAAGAGGTTAACGTCACGATCTTAGCTTTCCTTGGATCTCAATACAGTTATATAATCAATGCCGGAGAAAATTTAAGAGGAACTGCCATCGTCTATAGAGCTGGGATAAATATCAAACTCAGTGAATGTCACCCGAGTGGAAGAACTTCATGCATACTTACCGAAGATAATACACTGATGATTAATATATATCTACACTCAGGAACACACAGACGCCAAGAACGGGAAGATTTCATTCAGAAGGAACTGCCTTATTTTCTGCGTCACAATTATGATAACATTATTCTCGGAGGTGATTTCAACTGTGTATTAAATGCAAAAGATCAGACAGGTGAATTCCATCCCTCCCTGGCATTAGGGAGAGTATATCGCGAACTTCGGCTTTGTGATGTGTGGGAAGTTCTTCATGGTAACAGAGTCGAATATACTTTCTTCCGAGGTACGGCTGCTTCACGTATCGACCGATTTTATGTAAATAAAGAATCAGAGAATAATATCCGAGCAGTAACTCTTAATGTTGCACCATTCAGCGATCATCATGCAGTAGTGATGAAGACTGCGGGGCATAGACCGGCGACACAGATGGGAAGGGGTTACTGGAAAATAAACAGCTCCTTACTGTCTGACGACGATATACAAAATGAATTTTCACTCCTGTGGAATGATCTGGAAACACGAGTGCGAAGAGGTGTACAACTTTCGATCAAATCTTGGCTATACAAGTTTAAGCCAGCTATTCAGAGCTTTTTCAAACGAAAGGGAGTAGAAAAGGCCATCCACAGACGCCGTACGCTGCATTCTTATTACGTGATTCTTCACGATCTTGTCACCCGTCAGCAAGCCGGAAATGACGTATCCAATCATTTGACCGCTGTTAAACGCCGAATCAACTCAATACAGGAAACTATTCTCCGAGGAGCAATCATTCGCTCCCGTGCAACATCAGTCATACACGCAGAGAAAGCACAGTTGTACCACCTTGCCTCCGAAAAGAATAAAACGAAAAATAAATACATTCACTCGTTAATTACAGATGACAATAGGAGTCTTACCACTACAAGAGACTGCATTACTGAAGCCGAAAAATTCTTCCAGAGAACATGTAGTGAAAGTGAGATATCGATACCCGACCAAAACAAAATACTATCCTACTTAGATCAACGTTTGCCTGAGGAAGAAAAACAGCAGCTGACCCGTGAGATCACTGAGGAGGAAGTTCTAAAGGCCCTGCGCACTGCAAGTGACAGATCAGCTCCTGGCCCAGACGGTCTCAGCTTCACCTTCTACAAAAAGTACTGGCGAGTCATTAAACATAAGCTCGTAGAATTGATGAACATTCTATTAAACAACTCCGAAGAATCAACTGGATTCAGCGAAGGCATAATCATTCTTATTCCAAAAGTGTCAATGCCCCGAACTTTATCAGACTATCGTCCTATAACCTTACTAAATGCAGACTACAAATTATTTATGAAAATTCTGGCCAACAGGTTACGGCCGTTTCTGGCAACCATCATTCAGCTAGGGCAGACGTGTGGCATTCCGAACAAGAAAATCACTTTTAATCTCCAAGCAATTAGAGATGCAATATTATTATGTGAACACTACCCTCACAATGACGCAGCAATACTTAATCTTGACTTTGAAAAGGCTTTTGATCGAGTTCACCATGGTTATTTGTTTACGATTCTCGATAAGTTTGGTATTCCACAGTCAACATGTAGTATCATTAGATCTCTATACACTCATGCTCATTCCCGAATTCTCCTCAATGGTCATTTCTCCAAACCTATTCCAATACGAAATTCATTGCGACAAGGATGTCCTCTATCTATGATCCTCTTCGCCTTAAGTATAGAACCCTTCATTCGAGCTGTCCATCACCTCCTAAAGGATGTACCAAATCCGCGCAAGATGTTTACCGTCCGAGCGTATGCTGACGACGTAACACTTTTATTACGGAACCGAGCCCAAGCGGATCAGCTGATTGGAATAATATCTGTGTACGAAAGAGCCGCCAACGCGAAAGTGAATTATCAGAAATCTGTCTTGTTACCTCTCGGTACCTGGCCAAACCACTTCACAATTGCTGGAATCCCTGTCAAGGACGAAATAACAATTCTCGGTTTGAAATTTACAGGCAAATTTCAGGAGACAGTCGAAAAGAATTGGACTGCAGTCATCAACACTGTCCGGAACACAATGACGAAGGATCTCAGCAGAAATCTTAATCTAATACAGAAAGTAGGGCACATTAACTCCTTCGCTCTGTCCAAGATATGGTACGCAGCTCAGGTCCTCCCCATTTCAGAGAAACATGCACAAAGAGTAGAACTTGGAATTAGTTACTATCTATGGAGAGGATACATATATCGCATATCAAGAAATCAGCTCAGAAGGCCAGTTGATCAAGGGGGCCTAGGTCTCATCGCCGTCTCCGCTAAATGCCAGGCTCTGTTTCTGAGGTCAATTCTACTGGCAAAGAACGGACTCGGGGATATTAATGATATGCATTTTTGGTCATCACCTCGAACTGGAAGCTTTAAACGAGTACTGCATACTATTGAATCTTTCTATCCTCATGTGAATCAACAGTGCATTCCACCCACGCAAATCATCTACCGTCGTCTTTTAAACCGTCAACTTGTTACCCCACAGATCATGGAAAAATTCCCCAACAGAAATTGGAAAAATATCTGGAAGCAGTTCACAACACAAGAGATCCCAACAGACTGGAAAAGTTCAGCATACATAGCCGTCCAAGATGCCATACCAACCGAGGAGAAAAAATTTCGCCACAACTTGGTCCAGTCACCCTTGTGCCACAAATGTGAGATTCCAACTATTGACACACAACTCCACAGACTAACTCGATGCGATGGTATGATGGACGTTTGGCGATGGACACTGACTCTGGTGCAGCAGTTAACATCTTCCAATAACCCTAACGATATATATCGTATCTTGTTAGCTTTGGACATACCCAACAGGAACAACAAGTTTGCCCTAGTATGGCTAGCAATGGGCTTTCTTCATTATGCGCAGACCAACGAGAAATGCTCTGTACAAGGTTTTAGGCAGTTTCTCAAGACAGCGAGACAAAAACTGAAAGTGTATAGTGCTTCTGGAGGTCAGGAGAAATTCAATGAACTTTCTGTTCTTAACTTGTGATGATACAGGTTGTGTAAATAATACTTTGTTTCTGGTTGCATTTTTTTGTTTCTCTATTTTATAATCTAAATTAACGATGTAATTGTATAGTGTATCGGTCACCGACGAAAGTGGATCGCCTTCCTGTTCCTCATTAAAGTGATGGATCACGTGTGTTAATTATATTTTTTTTAAACAAGATATATTAATGGTCGTGATATCTCTCACGATTTGTTTGGTGGTTTTTTTGTTGATTTTGTATTTGATGTTTATCTGTAACAGTATGTCTAATTTACGCAGCACTGTAATTAATTATGTATACTTTACTTTGCTCTAGAAAATAAAATAATGCTTTGAAAAAAATGTCAAAGTTGAATGAGCGTTCCCTCTCCTTAGCGGAATCAACTAGTCGGCTATATAAGGCGTTTCACCCTGCTCATTTTATCGTATTCTCTATCATTCTTCGTGTGGTTCACGTCTCAGCGCAGACTGTTTCTTTCTACAGACATTGAGTGATAGGTGTGTGTGTGGTACTTATATCAAGTTCGGGTGATCAGTATTACTCTTGTGAATGCTAGATATTGTTGTGATACTCTAAACAGGCTAAACAAATGATTTTCATTTAGAGACCGGGTAGCTATCCATAATCGTCATCTGTAGTAAAACAGCGAGTACGGAGAGCTAAAACTCAGTGTGCTTAGTTAGCTTATGTGAAATACCAGATGCTATAAAGGCCACCAAATAAATGTAGTCAAATTATCTAGTAATGAATAAGTGAAGAGTGACGCTCAGTTTGGAGGATAGGTAAATTCTCAATTATCGCTATCTGTAATGAACGGGGCGCGAGTGGCGATCTACAGGGACATTCATCGCTACTTGTGGTAGTCCATTTCGAGCCTATGAGTGGTTAATACCATTATTACATTTATTTCGAAGTCAGATAAACAGTACATCAAATAATTTGACTTACATTTGTGTTCACATGTACATATGTGAGTGCCCCCGTGGACCCATTATCTACAGCTGCGATATCGCGCCTATATGCCAGCGGTATTCCTGAGTGGACGTACAGTGTGGGATTCTCAACTGCTTGGAGCTAACAGTTTCCAATACATCATGGAGTCGACGCGGATCCAGATGAACCCAGGACATTCTACCAGCGGGATGGCGGTCATTGATAACTAAATCCATATGTGTATCGCCAGATGACAGCAGGTTACACACCGAAATGATACGTACATTCCAATGGTATCTTAGTATGAAAATCCGTCTAAGGTGGCATTACTATGATAATCTAACTTTGTAGATAAATTCAGCAGCATGCATTTTGATTTCATGTATAGTGTGCAGATAGCGAGATATGCGATTCTTAAAGGGGTACATTTTTAAATAGCTTCATTTTTCTTGTCTGCAGGATGATTAGTGGTTAATCACCAAATTTATCCCGGGGAACATGCGTGAATTAATGTTTGTTGTCCTATAAGTTATGTGTGTTTAGTGGTGCACTCGTAGATGGGTGGATTTCAATAATTCGGCTGACTTCTCTGTATTTCCATTTTAAATCAGCTGGTAGGATCTTCTTCAGTTCCGATCATTAATTGTCCATGTGATTCACAAATTAAAATGTTGCATGATTATAGACACCCTCCCTTAGTTTAAGGATGCTGATAAGTGTAGAAGGAAAACGACGACTCGAGGTTCGAACTAATGACTTAGAGGATACGTGAGTGTGTGAAATGTTATACTGTAATTTCCTGTCTGTAAAGGTTATCTTAATATTTTCTGGACAGTATTTTAATGGTGTGGATATTAAGTACATGTGTTTCAAGTTGACGGCGATAGAGAAAACATGTGAAGATATGCAGCCACCGTCTTCATGTAATTATGTGTTCTTTCACAATATTGTGGGTATCCAAGTTATACAATTATTACAATTAAAGGGAAGGTTCCCTAACATGTGGCAGTGAATTTGTAATATATGTAGTGTTGAGTGTTTTCCGGCTTAGGAATGTCAGAATGCAATTCAAGAGTGTATAATGAACTCGTAAAGACATTAAATGGCATTACCCATGCGACCAGTTAAGTGTACTAGATCTTAAAAATTGCAACGCAGGCATATAGGATTTGCTGTCATATAGGATTTGGCATCACATGTATGCATAGAATTTTTACCTAATGATCTTTCAGTGGTCCGCCTCTGTGGTGTAGTGGTTAATGTGATTAGCATGCTAACCCCGGAGGCCCGGGTTCGATTCCCGGCTCTGCCACTAATTTGAACAGTGGTACGAGGGCTGGAACTGTGTCCACTCAGCCTTGGTAGGTCAACTGAGTAGAGGTGGGTTCGATTCCCACCGCAGCCATCCTGGAAGTGGTTTTCCGTGGTTTCCCACTTCTCCAGGCAAATGCCGGGATGGTACCTAACTTAAAGCCACGGCCGCTACCTTCCCCCTTTCTTGTCTATACCTTCGAACCTTCCCATGCTCCGCAAGGCCACTGTCCAGTGTAGCAGATGAGGCCGCTCGGACGAGGTACTGGTCATCCTCCCCACTTGTACCCCGACCCAGAGTCTGAAGCTCCAGGACACTGCCCTTGAGGTGGTAGAGGTCGGATCTCTCGTTTAGTCCAGGGGAAAATCGACCCTGGAGGGTAAACAGATCAAGAAGGAGGAGAAGAAGAAAATCTCTCAATGAATAAAATTGTTTGAATTTGGTAAAAATCCATTCTTATCATTTCTTAGATTAATGTATTCCTTTACTATAGTGCCATACTTTCAAGATATTTATTTTCACCAGACAGAACCATGACCCATATGTTCTCGAGCGTAATCGTTGCTCTTAATGAAAGTAGGGAGGATGGGATTTCGATGCCCGGGTTTGATTCTCCGAAGTTCTTCATCCATAAGATCTCCACCCGCGACATATTTGTGAAGCAGAGTTTATGCATGGTACTTTTTCGATGCCAGGGACAGTTACAACACTACGTAAGCTATGTTTTTAAATGTCACTGTTCTGTAGTAATTGTGCTAAGATTGTGTAGATACGGTATGCCCGTAATACTTGTACACTTCACTTCCCGTACATGCTAGGCTTAGATTATTTAAGACTGCAGCACACGCGGGTTCGTATTTTCACATATCCTAACCCTAGAAGCACCACCGTCTTTCATTTCTTCATTATTCTTGCTTCAAATTAACTCACAGTTACTAACATATTTCACACACTCTCTCTTTATTTATTTCCTCTTCTAGATGGAAAATGTTGCCCCTCCTTGGTGCTCCATGATACGTAAAATCTCAAGAAACACTATGAGTTTACAAGAAGAAAGAGTCCCATTGTTGAATTTGGTTTAAAGTCCGTGTGTTTAGCATTGTTTCCATATAGTTAGTTACATTTTATGATTTGAAAAAAGTCATATTCAGTAGTTTACCGCTTACCAGGATGAACGATTTAGTTTTGCAGTGTGTGTATAGTAAGTATGTGAAAATGAATAGATTCTATGAAGAATCATGACATTAGGGAGGAGGTAAAGGCTTATTTGCCCGAAGACTTTGAAATTGAACGTGAAGATGAGGCAGATGTTATTGAGAATATGGAAAGCTCGCCAGATTCGAGTGATGTCGAGAGCACTACAAATGGAGTAACAAGTTCGCCTGGGAAATGTCACAAAATCGGGAAGGATTTACTTCTTGGAAGCTAAAAGGAAATCCAAACGGTATTTTGCTAATGTTATTCGCCATGCGCAAGGGGTAACACCTGAAGGGAAACTACAGACATCCGTGAATCATTTCAAAAATTCATCACTGCTGAAATTGTTGATTGCATACTAAGGCATTCTAATGAGGAGGCAGCAAGAAAAAGCATTCCTTCCATAAATGACCATGAACTGTATGCTTTCATGCGTCCCTTGATACTGATGGGTGTATATCAAGACTGTGGTATATCATTGAGGGACTTGTTTTCAAATTTGTTCGGTAGGGGATTATATCTGACTGTAATGAGCAGAACTAGAATGTATCAAGTACTTTCTATTCTGAGGTTCGATGATACGGACACAAGGCAGGAAAGGTTTTTTAAAACCAAATGAAACATTTCCAAAATATTTCAGATGTGGCCCTTATCGTAACATTGTCTAAATGCTGTCACTCTTTAGGGGACGTTGCTCATTGAAAGTATTTACAAAAGAAAAACTTGGCAAATATGGAATTGTTATACGAATGATGACTGGTGCAATTGAAAGGTATGTGGTAAAGATGGAGTTTTATACTGGTATGGACAACATACCTGCAGCGGAACGCGGGCCCCTTGAAGTTGTGAAAAGACTTGTGCAGCTAAATACCTAACACAGGTTATAATGTTACCACTGACCGATTTTATACTTCTGTTGATTTGGCGGATGTACTTTACAACGACCTCAGATTGACACTGGTGGGGGCACTAAAATCCAATATAAAATAAATTCCAGAAAAACTGAGAACCGCCAATGGAAGAGAACTCAACTCATCTAAGTTCGCTTGCACTGATCCGTCAACTGGGAAGCCTCCAGTTACTCTTGAATCCTACATTACCAAAGACAAGCCGAAGAAAAATCTACTCGTGTTATCTACTCAATATAGGGATGCTGGGAAAGAAAGAGACACGCGGAAAAAATTCGCATATAAACCTGTATTACAACTCTATAAAAGGAGGCGTAGACACGATTGACAAAATTGCTAGGGCCTAAAGTACCAAACGAGGTACCAGGAGATGGCCGCTTTCTGTATTTTATACACTAATAGAAATTTCAGCTCTAAATTCCTGCAAATCGTTCATGCACTGTGTACTGACCTACAACAAGGGTAAAAATCAACACCAGACAATTGTACCTGCAAAACTTAGGTACAGAGTTGGTGAAGCCTTGTGTTCTCAAGATCTTCAAGGAATGCATTTCTTAGTGATTCACGCTATGCAGGGTGAACTCGGAAAATGTTAGAGAAATAGGAACGAAGCTACACGTGAAGAGAGTAACATATCGATGCTCCAGACGAAAAACAAAGCAAAATGTTACCGAAACTAACATTGTATGTAGAAACTGGGGAAGAAATCTCTACAAATTTCACGATATAACTCAAGTTCAGTGCAGAGCAGGGTCATGATCCACGTTTTCGGATGATGACATCTAATACAACTTCGAAGGAACTTGCAGAAAGCTGAAGGGGTTTTCAAAATGAAAACTATAAATTTGTGTTGTACTGTGTGTGTTTTTGTGTTATTACTGAGGTTTGAAATAAGTGCAATAGTTTAAATAACGGTAGTATTAATAAAAACAATATGTTCAATAATCGAGTGCTTGTTCGATGGGCAAATTTTGCCCCCACCCCCCACCCAACCCCTCCTTGGTGCTTCATATGACCAGAGAAATGTTGGTGGTTCTAGGGTTAATTCGGTGGAGGTGACATGCATGCAGCAAGTCGTCTGTTAAGGCTGAACCATGATTTAGTGGGAATTTTGGTTTGGAGTGTGCCAGAGTAGCATCCTTTACCTTTCCACTATCAAAAAGGTGAGATTCAGTGATTTATCGATCATTTGTTAATGCAATATTACCACTTTTACAAAACTCACTTTTTGCCAAGAATAAGCCTTTCCGACTCAACTGTGCTTCAGCAGCCTTGACCATTTGATGTGGATTTGGGACAATAGCAACCCTATGGTAAGGGTATCTCTGTGGTGGTAGGTGTTCTCGAGATGAAGAGAAGTGCGTTTAGACGAACACAGACATCCAGTCCCTGAGCCAGAAGAATTAATCATACACAGCTAAAATAATTCCTTCGGCCGGGAATCAAACTCGGGAGCCTCAGAATCGAACAATACTACTCTGACCATGCAGTAGGGCACATAAATGTACGAATAAGAACCAATACCTCGTATGTCACAATGCCCTTCCTGTCCATTATTTTCCTTAAGACTGGCGACGTCTCTCAACCCCGTATGGATATTCAGTACATCAGAACAACTGCCGTATGCGTGTGGTAATATACTGTAGTGGTTCAAGTAACGAAAGTGACCTTATATCCACAAATGGAGAGGAGGCTTGGTCTCTCGTAAACAATAGCTTTGTAGGACATAAGGTTTTGTTCTTAAGCAACGATATGTGTATACGGGGTACAATTGAAGTACATGATTCCATTAAACTGGTTTTGGAAGGTGGTATTCTAAGTAAACACTTTCGAAAAATGTATTCTAGTCTTTATTATTGAACGAGACATTAAATCACAAAATTTCGGTCAATGCCTTTGAGAAGGGTTAGTCAATAGGTTGGATTCCCCTGTTCAGCACACGTTGTCTTTTCCTCCGAGAGACTGTACTACGTAGGCCAGTGCTCTGTTTTCCTCACTGAGTCACACAGTGTTGTCTTATGCCTAAATACGGCACAAAAATAAGGAAATTAAATTAGTGAAGATGTCAGAAATAAATGAAAGGAACCGCTATGGTCAAAATTTTGTGCGAAGTCAGCGCAATAACTGTAATAATAATAATAATAATAATAATAATAATAATAATAATAATAATAATAATAATAATAATAATAATCTGCATTTTTGCTGACTTCAGGACAGCGTACGACTCGGTTGATCGACAGTCTCTCTTCGTTAATCTTGAGGAACTGGGCCTTGACTTCAACATCCTTAACCTCATCAAGGCAACACTCACTGACACTGTCTCCAAAGTTAAATTCATGGGGGAGATTTCTGAACCATTTCCGATTAAAACTGGCGTCCGACAAGGTGACGGCCTATCTCCGCTCCTTTCCAACCTCGTCCTAGACAAAGTCATCCGCGAGTGGGAGAAGGCATTGAAAGACATGGGATACTGGCGCCCCATACGACTAGGACGACCCAAAGACGGCATTGAGATATCCTGTCTCGCTTTTGCAGATGAGCTCGCCATACTGACAGATGATGTAGTCACAGCCGTCAAACAATCTGAAACAAATAGCGAATGTGTTGGAAAGGTTGGCCTACAAATTTCCTTTGAAAAGACCAAGTTCTTCTGCTCAAAAATGACATGCAAAATTTGAACACAACATATGGGCAAATCAACCGAGTACCACACTTCAAGTACTTGGGAGAAATACTTGAACCAACGGGAAGCGAGAAAGCTGCCAAGAAAATTCGCCTAAAAAACTTCGGAAAGCCTACGGTAGGGTTCACAACATATACAATAGAAAGTGCTTGTCTCGCCATGCAAAGATCAGACACTATAATATAGTAATCAAGCCCGAAGTCTTAATGCCAGCCAGACCCTTACATTGAACGGGAACTAGAAAATATTTTAAGAGGAGAAAGAAGAATCCTTAGGAAAATTCTCGGTCCCCGGAAAACAGAAGATGGGTATAGACTGAGATCACGCAAAGTGACAGAAGAGCTTTCCAACATTGCAGCAGACATCCGCAAAAAGTCTGAAATTTTATGGGCACGTTCGTAGACTGCCGGCAAGTAGACTGACACACAAGATTCTCACCTATATAGAACATCTAAAAAATATTCCATGGGTACTGGAAGTGAAGAAGAGTCTGGAAAAAGCCCATATGAACTCAACTGACACTGCGGACAGAAACCTCTATAGGAAAAAAATTAACGGATGGAAAGTGCAACCAGCGAACGAAGTGAAAAAGGAGACTGGAGCAAAGTGGGCAGAAGAACGAAAACGGATCCACGGAGAAAGGATGAGAGCTGCTTGGCAAGTCAGAAAACAGAATTGTTAGAGCTTTGCGTGATCCATTGGGTCCATACGCACATAATAATAATTGTTCCGAGGTATCTGTGGAACAGCGGAGGTGAAAGAAGGTGCCGGGGTGAATGGGTCTAACTACAAGGCCGATATATGAATTAAAATTGCATTAAAGGTTATATTTTCGAAAATAGCAAAACTTAATAATTTTCACATAGAATTTCAAAATTTAACAAATAACAACAAGTCAACAAATAACCGACAATCAGGTACAAGACCAGGAAAGTAAAGATTTAGAGACAAATTAACAATCTGGGCTTCAAGCGCCAATTTTTACAACTTCTGAGCTCTCAGCTCACAACCACATATTTACCAAAGGGCAGAAAACCCCTCCATCGATAGAGCACTTACTCCCAACTTTGAATATCAAGCCCCTCTGAGGCACGTTTACCACAACTAAAAGAGCTGACCCGCTCTCAATTTTCTGAGCCTATTAAAGGCCATAACAGACTTTACCATTAACTGCCCTCAAGGCACAACTTACAAGGAAACAGGGGTATCTTATCCCCAACCTACTGGGCCTTAGCAGAAAAGAACAGGTTAAGTAAATGGCCCAAAATACCGAGATGAATGGAAGCGTGTACTTGCTCTCCTATATGAAACTTCTTAAAACCTAAGAGGCAAGAGGGCGATGAAGCAGGGGCTATTCCCAAACTATGGAGGTGACTCGTATAAGAAAAATTTTAAGGTATTACAGAAGGGAAGAAAACCAGTTACAAAACGCAGTCACCTCAAACCAATATGAAGGGGAGCTCGAGAGGGTAAAGCACTCTCTATGCGCGAATTACAGTTACAGATCTAATGAAGTTTTTACATCAAACGGCAAAAATTACATGTCGAAAAGATAGTTTACATTGTAAAGAGATTCGGACCTTTCCCGAGGGTTAAACTGCTGAGTTAGCAAGAAAATAAAGATGTTAAAGGGCCATTACCTTATTGAAGAGCTGCTGCCTGATGAAAGAGGCGCTTCCCGCCTCCTGCTACATGTCCATACACTAGGTTAGAAGCTGATGAAGTGGCCGAGAGACAAGAAAATCAGCAGTTTTTATACCCTCGGGGAAAATTCGAGACCTTTCATGAATAAAAGAGCCACACCCACTCAATTTTATTGGTCAGTGTAGACCGTACACTCAAAATCGAAGAAGGAAGACATGATTTGTCAAAAAATAATTACAGAAAATCTGGATTGGCTCAATTCAAAACTGGCGGAAAGAAAAGATTAATATTGCCAACCCACAAATGAATGAACGAAATTTAGTAAAGAGAAAACTTATGAATACCAAATTTCTTCAAAAAAGTTCCCTCTCTTCGCACCAGAGTGCACGATCATAGTTTTTAGTAGAGACATCTATAAGAGAATGTCCACACTCCATGATCAATGGAAAACAAAACAAGTTGAAATTCACACAGTACTGACAAATTCGTAATCACAAAATTTACGGTAGTGACATCTTCTGAGAAACTCATGAGTTGATCCAGTTTTTAAAGTTCAGAGTTTCTCCTGTAGAGGAGGATTTATTGGCGCAAGATTTAAAACTGCGGCGTAGGGGTGTACCGTCCTTTACAATAATAATAATAATAATGATAATAATAGTAATAATAATAATAATAATAATAATAATAATAATAATAATTGTCATCGTGTTTTCGGTGGACGAGAGAGGGAAAGGAGCGTAACTGGCTGGACGAAGCATGAACCAAATAGTCAATTTTTGAAAAAATGTTGTTGGAAATATTTTAAATTTTTTCAACAAGTAACAACAGCAACAAACAAACATTTAACAACTTTAGGAACAACGACGACAATCTCTGGAGGTTAAGTTTTTCACCTTGGGAGTGAAACTCCTATTTACATTATATAAGACATCAAGTCTTGATCGGACCAACAGGTCAACCAGCACATAAGTTTAGGAAAGAAATACAGCCTTGAAAGAAATTCGATCCATGAACCATACTACCAGGAAGATAGAACTTTAATTACAGAAGAGAGGAATCAAATACTCAATTTGAGAAATTTTACACTTCAAAAGTACCCTCAGTTTGAAGTTCATACACATCGGGTGTGTATCGATCAGTGGACTACATTTCCACACCTCAGGTACGTTATTTACACGTAAGAGTTCCTTAGGAACACTTACTCTAAAAACCTTGTCAGGCTATTGCACTCGCTACCCTCACACTACACGGCCAAGTAAGAGGAACAAAATAAACGGTTAACGAAAAGGCCGAGAACCACTCAGCACATGATTTGTCCATAAATACGAACAGGAGAGAATGCCCGTGATACACAGTCTAAGTCAAAGAAAGAAGAACCGAGCTCGATAACTGCAGTCGCTTAAGTGCGGCTAGTATCCAGTATTCGGGAGATAGTCGGTTCGAACCCCACTGTCGGCAGCCCTGAAAATGGTTTTCCGTGGTTTCCCATTTTCACACCAGGCAAATGCTGGGGCTGTACATTATTAAGGCCACGGCCGCTTCCTTCCCACTCCTAGCCCTTTCCTGTCCCATCGTCGCCGTAAAACCTATCTGTGTCGGTGCGACGTAAAACAACTAGCAAAAAAAAAAAAAAGAAGATTAGAGTCCGAAGAAGAAGATCCCAAATATGTTTAGAGTTTAGTCAGGAGAAAATAAAGTGAACAAGGGAAACGAGTGTACATACTCGTGCGTCCTTATATTTTACAAAGTCACCGAGGTTTGTTATATAATTCAGAAGACTTCATAGTAAACCTACCTTTTAAGTGCTAGTAGCAAGAAGAAAAACCCTACATCAACATTTGAGAAAGCGGAGATCGATCTAACAGCTACGCTGGATTGCCACACGTAGATAAAGTTCACATGGGTTACAGTTCTGATTTACCTTATCCTGCCATCTCTACGCCTAGCCTCTACATCAAGAGACCTTCTGAATTAACCTAGAACTCTGGAAGTCCCGAAGAGAATAATGGCAATTAAACGCTCAAACTCACAATTATATATAGGGCTAGACTCTTCTAGAAAACGACGGTGGAACATGGCATCATAAAGCAGAGACCTGATTAGTTGATATATTGCGTATCCGAAAAGAGTGACAACTCAGAAACAGCTGAAGGTGTTCAGATTGTCAAACCGTAATATATGAGCATTTCACGACGAAGTTAATTACAGTCCAATCCACTAGGTTGGCTTAGAAACGACAGTGGTGACATCTTGTGAATATACATAAAACTTTGTTGATATGGTAGGGTTCATTACAATATACCGATGTCAGGTGATGGCTAGTTGTTACAGTAATAATAGGAGTAATAATGTTTAATGACACACGAATTACTTCTATGTTTTTTCGGGGATGTCGAGGTGCCGAAATTTTGTGACACAGGACAGCTTTTACGTGCCATTAAATCCATCGATTTACGACTGATATATTTGAACATTTTCATTTACCACATTATTATTATTATTATTATTATGATTATTATTATTATTATTATTATTATTATTATTATTATTATTATTATTATTATTATTATTATTATTATTTCCATACATACATTATCATTATAGACTGTTATACCTTTCAGCGTTCAGTCTGCAAGCCTCTGTGAATTTACTAAACGTCGCCACAATCCTCGATTTGCAACTAGTGTTGTGGCCTCATTTAGTTCTATACCTCTTATTTTTAAATCGTTAGAAACTGAGTCTAACCATCGTCGTCTTGATCTAACTCTACTTCTCTTACCGTCCATAACAGAGTCCATTATTCTATTAGGAAACCTATCCTCCTCCATTCGCCTTACATGACCCACCACCGAAGCCGGTTTATGCGTACAGCTTCATCCATCGAGTTCATGCCAAAATTAGCCTTTATCTCTTCAGTCCGAGTACCCTCCTGCCATTGTTCCCACCTGTTTGTACCAGCAATCATTCTTGCTACTTTCATGTCTGTTACTTCTAACTTATGAATAAGATATCCTGAGTCCATCCAGCTTTCGCTCCCGTAAAGCAAGGTTGGTCTGATAACAGATTAATTTATTATTATTAATTATAATAATAAGTACATGTTGTCCCGGAATGGATACAACGTACCCGTAAGTCTCAGTACAGGGCCTACACTCAGTTGTTTGTTAAAGAATAGATTACAATACATAAATGTACTATTTAGAGTTATGTTATACTTAGCTTAAATTAAAGTTATGAGTAGACTACTGACAAACTTAAAACTCCTTTCTACAGTGCTAGAAAACCCTTCAGAATTGCCACAATATATTTATGGCATTTTTACAAACGTAGGTATAAGCTTTATAGGCCGGCGATTGTATGATCGAGGCATAGAATCGGCAGCCTGAAGGTGGTTTCCCGTGGTGTCCCAGAAATTGCTGGGGGCTGTACGATAATTAAGGCCATGGTCGCTTCCTTTGCCCCTTTACTATCCCATCATCGCAATAAAACCCGTGTCTGTGTGGCGTCAAACAAATTGAAAAATCATCAAGACTTTCTTCTGACTAAATTACGCAAAATAGGCAGCTCCTTCTTGGTTTGAACCATTCTTGAAATGGACGCTTCAATGTGTAACATTTGACTCACAGTTTTTTCCTAAATGGTCTGTTGTACAATATCAAAGTTCTGTACTTGTTTTCACTGCACATAAACGGTCTGCTTTGAATTTTACGCCATATGAGGCCGATGATGTACAGGTCTAATACTATTTTCCTATGAATCATATTAATGAATATATTAGTACAACGAATCTTGGTATAGAATGTCTACATCAGTACAAATTACGTCATATTCTGTGATTAAATGAAAACAAAATCTTAGCTATGTGTGGTATCAAAGAAATTGATCAAACCTTTTCAACAGAGACATTCTTCCAGTACAAGTCAAGCATCAGGAATGTCTTAACAATGTAGGTACTCTCCGCTGGTCCTTCCACACCAAATATTTGGTCAATGCCGTGTCCTTTGTCGGTGTTTCCCGTTTCGGATTACGGTGCTCTTGTGTGTAATGTAACCTCTTTACAAGACCGCAGCTCAGGGATAGACGACCGCTGTAATGCTCCGTCATATTTGGCCACGTCCATTGTCCGCATGAATCAAGTGCACGATTGGGAAAATAGGTTTACAATTAACAGACTTCAGGTTCCACGGCAACACAGTGAAGTGCAGCAAGTCGTTTATAGTCACTGCAATGACCTTAAACTGTATGAAATACAGCCAAGTAATATCAAAACTCGGAAAAACGTCTCAAATACTCTAACTTTCAACTTAATCTCGTGTTAGTGTTTAAAGAAATGTTATTATCTCCTGTGTATATCTATTAGACGTTTCGTTTTTAATCTTCAATTATCTCCAGTATGAAAATATATATTCACTTTCATTAGATTTTCGTAAATTAATTAAGGGATCTTTTGTAATTAACATTTCTAGTTTCCGAACTGGCAGGTCAGACACGAACACAGGGAACATTTCTCAAACCATGAGATGTGTGAAGGTGAAGCAAGGGCAGTATGGCTGCACCGTGAACGATTTCCTAATCGAAGGCCACTGTAGTTCCACAGTTTAATTTTTTGTTCACGGCAGTCAGTTGAAAAATAAATCCTCAACGCGGTAGGCAATGATCGTCCGTGAGGAGGTGAATGTGTCTCACTAGATTATGCACCGAACATTTAGGAAGTAGTTATACCCGTACTGCAACAAAACTGCTTTTGTCGATATGGGGAATAATGCATTCATTATTTTTTTCGTAAAAAAAAGCAGCATACGACACTTCGTTTTTTTGTTAGTTGCTTTACGTCGCACCGACACAGCTAGGTCTTATAGCGACGATGGGAGACGGAAGGGCTAGGAGTGGGAAGGAAGCGGCCGTGGCCTTAATTAAGGTACAGCCCCAGCATTTCCTTGGTGTGAAAATGGAAAACCACGGAACACCATCTTCAGGACTGCCGACAGTGGGGTTCGAACCCACTATCTCCCGAATATCGCGCTCGGTATTCGACACTGGACTGCACCACAGCAGAAAGGAGCCGCCACACCCTGAAAACCGACATTGTCTATATTTTCCATGCATCGTTGTTAGACCGAGAAACCTGATTGTGCTACGAGGAAAGAGGAAAGCCGAAATCCTTTCAATTAGATGGGTAGAACCCGAAGAAGAATGGTTCAGCCAATCATATTGATCCATTTTTAAGCGCCGAAATTTCCCGCTGAGAGGAATTTGTATAAGGTTGAACGTCAACTGGGCTTCTAATGACTGCATCAGATTGAATATAACTTTTGGTGGACTCATTTAAATTAATTGCAACCAGTAGTATAAGTGGATGGTTCGGCCGCCACCACCGCCGCAGGCCCCCCGCAGAGGCTACCACCGCCACCACCGCCCACCACCGCCACCGGCTCACCGCAGAATCTACCACCGCCACCACCGCCACCGGCTCTCCGCAGTGTCTACCACCGCCACCACCGCCACCGGCTCTCCGCAGTGTCTACCACCGCCACCGGCTCACCGCAGAAGCTACCACCGCCACCACCGCCACCGGCTCTCCGCAGTGTCTACCACCGCCACCACCGCCACCGGCTCTCCGCAGTGTCTACCACCGCCACCGGCTCACCGCAGTGTCTACCACCGCCACCACCGCCACCGGCTCTCCGCAGTGTCTACCACCGCCACCGGCTCACCGCAGTGTCTACCACCGCCACCACCGCCACCGGCTCTCCGCAGTGTCTACCACCGCCACCGGCTCACCGCAGAAGCTACCACCGCCACCACCGCCACCGGCTCTCCGCAGTGTCTACCACCGCCACCGGCTCTCCGTAGAAGCTACCACCGCCACCACCGCCACCGGCTCTCCGCAGTGTCTACCACCGCCACCGGCTCACCGCAGAAGCTACCACCGCCACCACCGCCACCACCGCCACCGGCTCTCCGCAGTGTCTACCACCGCCACCGGCTCACCGCAGAAGCTACCACCGCCACCACCGCCACCACCGCCACCGGCTCTCCGTAGAGGCTACCACCGCCGCCACCGCCACCGGCGCTCCGCAGAGGCTACCACCGCCACCGGCTCTCCGTAGAGGCTACCACCGCCACCACCGCCACCGGCGCTCCGCAGAGGCTACCACCGCCACCACCGCCACCACCGCTACCACCGCTACCACCGCCACCGGCCCTCCGTAGAGGCTACCACCGCCACCACCGCCACCACCGCCACCACCGCCACCGGCTCTCCGCAGTGTCTACCACCGCCACCGGCTCACCGCAGAAGCTACCACCGCCACCACCGCCACCACCGCCACCGGCTCTCCGTAGAGGCTACCACCGCCGCCACCGCCACCGGCGCTCCGCAGAGGCTACCACCGCCACCGGCGCTCCGCAGAGGCTACCACCGCCACCGGCCCACCGTAGAGGCTACCACCGCCACCACCGCCACCACCGCCACCACCGCCACCACCGCTACCGGCTCTCCACAGAGGCTACCACCGCCACCACCGCCACCACCGCCACCACCGCCACCACCGCCACCACCGCTACCGGCTCTCCACAGAGGCTACCACCGCCACCGGCCCACCGTAGAGGCTACCACCGCCACCACCGCCACCACCGCCGCCACCGCCACCACCGCCACCACCGCCACCACCGCCACCACCGCCACCACCGCTACCGGCTCTCCACAGAGTCTACCACCGCCACCACCGCCACCACCGCCACCACCGCTACCGGCTCTCCACAGAGGCTACCACCGCCACCGGCCCACCGTAGAGGCTACCACCGCCACCACCGCCACCGGCTCTCCACAGAGGCTACCACCGCCACCGGCCCACCGTAGAGGCTACCACCGCCACCACCGCCACCACCGCCACCACCGCTACCGGCTCTCCACAGAGGCTACCACCGCCACCGGCCCACCGTAGAGGCTACCACCGCCACCACCGCCACCGGCGCTCCGCAGAGGCTACCACCGCCACCGGCTCTCCGTAGAGGCTACCACCGCCACCACCGCCACCGGCGCTCCGCAGAGGCTACCACCGCCACCACCGCTACCACCGCTACCACCGCCACCGGCCCTCCGTAGAGGCTACCACCGCCACCACCGCCACCGGCGCTCCGCAGAGGCTACCACCGCCACCACCGCTACCACCGCTACCACCGCCACCGGGCCTCCGTAGAGGCTACCACCACCACCACCGCCGCCACCGCCACCGGCGCTCCGCAGAGGCTACCACCGCCACCGGCTCTCCGTAGAGGCTACCACCGCCACCACCGCCACCGGCGCTCCGCAGAGGCTACCACCGCCACCGGCTCTCTGTAGAGGCTACCACCGCCACCACCGCCACCACCGCCACCGGCTCTCCACAGAGTCTACCACCGCCACCACCGCTACCACCGCTACCACCGCCGCCACCGCCACCGGCTCTCCGCAGAGGCTACCACCGCCACCGGCCCACCGTAGAGGCTACCACCGCCACCACCGCTACCGGCTCTCCACAGAGTCTACCACCGCCACCACCGCCACCACCGCCACCACCGCTACCGGCTCTCCACAGAGGCTACCACCGCCACCACCGCCACCGGCTCTCCACAGAGTCTACCACCGCCACCACCGCCACCACCGCCACCACCGCTACCGGCTCTCCACAGAGTCTACCACCGCCACCACCGCCACCACCGCTACCGGCTCTCCACAGAGGCTACCACCGCCACCACCGCCACCACCGCCACCACCGCTACCGGCTCTCCACAAGGCTACCACCGCTACCGGCCCACCGTAGAGGCTACCACCGCTACCACCGCTACCGGCTCTCCACAGAGTCTACCACCGCTACCACCGCCACCACCGCTACCACCGCTACCGGCTCTCCACAGAGTCTACCACCGCTACCACCGCTACCACCGCCACCACCGCTACCGGCTCTCCACAGAGGCTACCACCGCCACCGGCCCACCGTAGAGGCTACCACCGCCACCACCGCCACCGGCTCTCCACAGAGGCTACCACCGCCACCACCGCTACCGGCTCTCCACAGAGGCTACCACCGCTACCACCGCCACCACCGCCACCAGCTCTCCACAGAGGCTACCACCGCCACCACCGCCACACTCTCTCGGGAGAGGCCTCCTCCTCGCGCTGGCTATGAGCGCGAAACAAACCTCAAATCCGCCATCTTGGAAAGGCTTAACCTAACTTCTTTTGCGTAAGAGAGCTAGCCTAACCTCACGGAAGGGCCTAACCTCAGTTTTACGGCCGGATGCCCTTCCTGACGCCTAAGAGCGCGACCCTAGCCTCACATGCGCTATCTTGGAGGGGTTTAACCTAACTTTTTATGCGTAAGAAGGGCTAGCCTAACCTCATGGAAGGGCCTAACCTCAGTTTTACGGCTGGATGCCCTTCCTGACGCCTTAGAGAGTAAGCTAAACATTACATCTGCTATCTTGGAGGGGCTTAACATAACTTTTGACGCACAAGACAGCAAGCCTAACCTCATGGAAGGGCCTAACCTCAGTTTTACGGCTGTATGCCCTTCCTGGCGCCAATTGCACAAGATGGCGGCTATACATGGCTCCTTATGAGATACCGCCTAATCTCCCATCCGCTATCTTAGAGGGGCTTAACCTAACTTTTAACGCACAAGACAGCAAGCCTAAACTTATAGAAGGACTTAACCTCCGTTTTACGGCCGGATGCCCTTCTCGACGCAATTGCACAAGATGGCGGCTATACATGACTCCTTATGAGACGCCCTAAGGGTGATGGCGCAAGATGGTGGCTGTAAGATGGCTGTTATACATAGGCTCTTACAAGACACCCTTGGGATGCTTGCGCAAGATGGCGGCTATACATGGCTCCTTATGAGACACCTAAAGGGTACTTGCACATGATGGCTGCTGCTCTTATCAAGAAACTAACTTAGAGGCTAACGTGCTGGTTCGATTCATTAAATTTGGGGCTTATATGCAAAATGTTAAATATCTTGAAAACGGTGCGTCGTAGAGCACAACGGACACAATTTTTCTGCCTAATATGTAGGTTCGCAGTATCAGGAACATGATAGCATAAGAAAAAGTAGTCTAATGATGATATCAACGGTTCGGTTCCTACTTGGGCCCTTTGGCATTGACAGCTATCTAATTCTACAAGATGACGGCTATACATAGCCTCTTATGAGACTGCTTAAGGGTGCTTGCACAAGATGACTGCTGCTCTTATGAGACACCCTAGGGATGCTAGTGCAAGGTGGCAGCGACAAGATGGTGGCTATACATGGCTCCTTATGAGACGCCTTAAGGGTGCTTGCGCAAGATGGCGGCGGTTCTTATGAAGAAAGCTAGTTTAGAGGCTACTGTGCAAGATAGCGGCTGCTGTTATGCATACGGTAGGGAGCAATTTGAAATTCCACGTGCTCTTCAAAGCTACGTTCCTTTTGACAAGCTGTCATCTTTAATCATCAGAGCACCGTGCTGCTATCTTTATCGTAGTAGTGGTCAATTTCCACGTGACAACTCTCATCCGCCATCTTGCATCACCAACCTTAGTGCTGCCCTCTTTAGCTACTTACCTTTGAAATGTGGTGGCGGACAATTTAAAAATTCCACATGCTTTTTGACAGCAACCATCATTAATCAACAGAGCACGGTGCTGCTATCTTTATCCACTACTTTTGAAATGTGATGGCGGCAATTTCTACGTGCTCTTGTTTGTAAACAAACCTACGTGATTTTTTGACAAGCTGACAGCAGCCATCTTTATTCAACAGAGCATCTTGCTACCATCTTTATCGTAGTAGCGGGCAATTTGAAAAATTCTATACAGCTGTTATCCGCTATCTTTAATTAACAGAGCACCGTGCTGCCATATTTAGCTACTACCTTTGAAATGTGGTGGCGGGTTATTTGAAAACAATCCGTTCGCTATCATCAACTTTAGTGCATGCGTGAACCTAACCTCTCATCTACCATCTTGAAGGAGACTATCCTTAGTTTACGACAAGATGCCCTTCCCGACGCTAATTAGCACTTAGAGGTTACTACACAAGATGGTGCCTGCTGTTATGACATTTTCCTCTGTTAAGGTACAAGTTTAAACGCGCATCGCGAAGGCTAGAGTGAGCACGTGCTGCAATGATGACGTTATTGTACATGTTTAGACTTGATCGTTTTCTCGAGAGTAAGGAGGCAAAGGAATGCAATAAGTATGCATCATGAAAGCAAGAGTGTGCATGTGCTGCAGCGATGACGTCATCATAGTTGTGCATGTTTAGATTTGCTGATTACAAAAGAAGTGAATGAAACATAACAAAACTAGAATCGAACACTGTACTCGATGTCGTTAACTTCAACATGAGTTTAGAACATTGTTTGATGTGTTCAGATCACTAAATAAGTAATAACAAGACTAGTATCGAACACTGCACTCGACACAACATGTGTTTAGAACATGTCAGGAATACCTTTGCTCTAAGAATATCAGATTGCCGCACATCCCTTGTAGGGCTAAAGGGCTAATAGGCTGAAGGGCTAATGAGCTAAAGGGCTAATGGGCAAGGGTGCCTCTCTTCTCTTTATCCGGGCTTGAGACCGGCTCTACATCTAGAGGCGGAGTTAACACGCTAAGGAAGAGAGAATGTTGGAAAATAATCTATACGAATATAGCTACTCTATCGACTATATACTACTGAAGGATGACTTAGGTGAGGGTAAGCGCTGGGAATGTAGGAAGGTGTTTAAGCTGTTGTACTCTCGAGAGGGAGCTATTACATAATATTACCTACACGACGTAATTCATGCTCTATTTCAAAAATTTCTGCTTTTTACTGTGTGTAACCAGCATCATGATAGGTTCTTAGCAGTTGCAAACGTTTTACGAGTACGTTGGGGTCTTTACAGTATCTTATGTCTACATAGGGTAACAGAGGCTTGTTGTGAACTTTGAGTCTATATGCAGACAGTTGATGTGTAGGGACATGTTTTGATGTAACACGTGCTTTAGCAGTAGCGTTTCTAGGTACAAACTTAACTTGTTTCGATAGCAATGAAGCGTTCAAATTTTCCTCTTCTTCATCTTGCATCTATTCTTGAGATGTTTGCACTGCGACAGAACGTGTAGTAGGCTTAGGAAATGAAGTAAAATCATCAAGCTGTAATGGCAATGAAACATTGAGATCTTCTTCTTCTTCCTCTTCTTCTTCTACTTTCCCTTTACTACTGTTTTGATCAACATCATTATCCTTATTATCATAATCATGATCTTGCCTCTCTTTATCTTGAAGTTTGTGCTTAGTAACAGAACTTGTAGCAGGCCTAGACAACAAGGGAGAATTAAAAATCTCTCGCAGAGGTGTACTTTTTAAAAATAAATCAGTGTTCGCCTGAATACGGTTAAGCTCTTTGTATTTTGTTCTCGATGAAGGGCATCCGGCCTTAAAACTGAGGTTAGGTCCTTCTATAAGGTTAGGCTTGCTATCTTGTGCGTTAAAAGTTAGGTTAAGCCCCTCTAAGATAGCGGATGTGAGGTCAGGCGGTATCTCATAAGGAGCCATGCATAGCCGCCATCTTGTGCAATTGGCGTCAGGAAGGGTATCCAGCCATAAAACTGAAATTAGGCCCTTCCACGATGTTAGGCTTGCTGTCTTGTGCGTGGTGGTGGCGGTGGTAGCCTCTGCGGTGGGCCTGCGGTGGGCCTGCGGTGGGCCTGCGGTGGGCCTGCGGTGGGCCTGCGGTGGGCCTGCGGTGGTGGTGGCGGCCGAACCATCCACTTATACTCCTGCAACTTAATTAAAGTACAGTCATCGTGTGCGATTGATCACGTGTTGATAGTGTGAATAGAAGCGAAAGTCAGAAAGTGCAACCAACAAACATATGGCCAAGTGAATTACACAAAACGGTACGATCGTGCATACACTTTCAGCTCCGTACCGTTGTTCCAGCAAAATTAGGAACAGCGGGCACCTGTTAAAGACTTGACGAAGCCCCTGGATTAATTTGTGACGCTCCATAGTACACCTGAATTTGTGTTAGAATCACGTAGTCGGAACGAATGTTTATAACAGACAGGTGAACCGAACCTTCGGTCAGTCAGTGAGCAGTCAGTCAGTCAGTCAATCCATCTCAGTCTCGGTACGAGCAGCCGTGTGCGTGTAAAGTATCCCTTTGTGTTCATTCGACTTGGAGTGAACGTCAGGCGACCGACTATTCACGAATTACATCAATGTGATTTGGAAATGTAAGTGAATACTCACAAAAAGTATTTATTCACTTCCATTGGGGAAGATAGGCTATAAAAAGATTACTTTCTTAGCTTAATAAAGCGCCATTGCATACGAAACTGTACGATCTCATAAGACATAAGGTGCAAAATACATAGCCGAGGTAAAAATAGCAAGTTTGTTTTAATAACAGATTCATTTGAGGGGCTAAATTTTGCAGAGACAAGGGGAATGTTCTTAGCAGGTAGTAGAGGAACGTTTTGGTAAATGCCAACCGCTTGTGTATTTACCAGTCTCCTGTCCTTTAGCTCATTAAGAACATTCCGATAACCCGACAAGCAGAACGCAGGATTGTAAACTGCTAGCCAGCCTTCTAAGACACGTATTCCGAAGGTATTTGAAAGGGAAAATACTCTTCCCGCAGATTTGACCAGCTGACAGCAAATTAGCTAACTGCAAGACAGCTTCACACCAACATAATACAGAGATTGGTTAACAATTAGTATTAGAGCATAGAATTAATTTGATGAAAAATTTTAAGCGTGTGCAAAAATAAGGCGTGTGTTATCAGTGAATACAAATGTGCCAATCTAGACATACATCAGTCTTCACTATTCCAATGCCAACAATTAACATGGCTTAAAATCCTAGAAGGTGCCGACCGGACAGAATGGGATATAAATGACACCGCAGCATGAATGATGCAAGTACTAGAACATTTAAATGTTGTTTTAATTAATTTCTAAATAATTAACTATATCCGTGACCAAGCTGTCATCATATGCATTAGGAAGGACAGCTAAATTAAAGTTATGTAACGTACCACAAATTACGGGCATGTCGTGAACTAATGTTGAGGGCGCGGTATGAAGTTATTATCGGTTATATTCCGGTTCTAGGATATCTACCTGTGTTGCTTAATAATCTAAATTATATATATTATAAACTAATTTTGTCTCAAAATTAGAAAGTAATAAAACCCCACAAGAAGAGAAAAATGTTGAATTAATAAGTGACGTGCTACACTCCGTTATGATAGCAAATGACTATGAGTAAGTGTGGAATGAAAATAAATAAAGCTCCGAGGAAATAATAAGTGAGAAAATGAAATAAGAATGTACGTTGAAAATAAGAGATGAATTAAAGAGGGACAAGACGCATTGCGATAGAGAAAGACAGATGTATGCTTATAAATGCTCGGATACAGGTTATGAAGACCGTCACAATCACAATATCCAGACGCACTGGGAATATTTACTTGATATTTAGTTGATTCCATATTGTGTCCTCTGATATGAAGCAGAGTTAAATTGATACCTATTTTTATACTTTAAAATTACACCTGTGAACGACGATAATACTAACACAATTAATCATAAAAATAGTTAATAATAATAATAACAATAAAAGTAATAATATGATAAATACTTGTCAGGGTAACATTATACTACGAAGGTTAAAAAATAATACTTATATCTACTATTTTACTTGACCGTTCATTTGTAATTTTATCTAGGAAGAATAATTATAGGATATTTTATTAGGATCATACAGTCTGATGTATTTCCGTGAAGTAGGATACATGCTAATTTATTTCGACACGACTCTTTTAATGTGAAAGCTAAGGGACTTTTCAAACGAGTTAAATGTTATGGTGACTGTGATAAGAGATAATTCGACTTGGCCACACACCGTCCACAGTGAGACATTACCATAGTCACTATGACGAGTGAAATCATCAGAACATTTAGTATTATTCAGTCATTTGAATGACAAGTGCGGTCAGCATAGAAGTGCATAACAATCAGCTTGTTACGTGATTGCATTGCTCTGTTTAAATAGTATAGGTTAGATACGATAGGGGTAAGAATTATGATAACAGAAGCTTAGCTGATTCCTCCTCGTTTCATTTAGTTTGTTTTATGGTCAACGTGTGAGGATATACCCACACCGTAATGTAAATATGAGGTGAGTAACCTGAGGGAAGGAAGGCAGCTTAGTTACTTTTTTAAACAAAATTTTGCTTACAGTGTCCAACCAAATAACAACTGAATAATTGAACCACTGAACAGACCTCTGTAAAGTGTAAATAGCATTGACTCCAGATGTAAATAATTAGACTTTAAGGCATTTCCTTAGCAACGGGTGTAAGATATCTGCGAAACATGCAGAACCGATCGGGATTGAAATTTGACTGTGTAAGATGATAATATGTAAATATTAGGCAGGTCCGTTCAGCTGATCTTAAGGAATAATTAATAGTATTGACCCACAGAATCCATGTATTCAACACAGTGATCATAAGCGCTCGTAAGTGTTTACATCTTGCTCATATACAAATTATACAGGCTATAGTTCGTATTCAATTAATATCCAACTCAGGACGATTATGTAATGTAACAAGATGAGGAAATTGTGTTACAGTATCCATCCGATACCAGGTCATGAAAGGCCAGTTGAGGCCATTCGTATTTTTTTGCTAATTGAGATAACGATAATATAACAGGGAGCAGTAAACTTCCAAATTGAGGTGCGTTCTCAGGAAGCTACTGTCATTTATTGGAGCAGTTTTATTTCATAAACTTCAGTGTAACTTTTATTTTATTATTCTAATTTTGGTAACTTTCAATTAAAAACTTAAACACTCCTCAGAGTTACCTTATGTAATAATTACTGTATTTGACATTTTAAAATGAAATATAACGTCAATCATTTAACCAATATTGCACACGTTTGGCTTCATCAATAGATTTCAAATTAGTAACTCATTTCATTTGATGGTGATCTGGTTTGTAATACTTTAGAGATTTATGGAGAATTGTTGCTTATGGAGTAACTTAACTATTGGTGGTTGTTCTAGAATTTGTGTAAGTTTAATAATTTTTGTTGTCCCCTTAGACGTTCGAAAATTTACGTAATTTCTCTTTTATAATAAATAAATTAGTTAAAATTTGGCCTGGCCCTCTGTCATTTAGTAGCGATTGTACCAATTTAAAAGAATAGTGCCAAGCTGTTCGCGCCCCAAGCAGATGACAGTATCCGAGCGGTAAGTATATTTTAGCGCAGAGCGCCATGGTAGAATCCTGCACTAGATTACCGTCACTTAAACGTTACCAACGGTACATTAGGAGCGAGTAGTTTGTGGCGCGACATCGCGGTCTGCAAATTCTTCCTTGTTCATTTAAATGCACTAAATATATTATTTTTTACGCCAGTGTGGACCGCAACTTCTACGTCAATCAAATGGACACATATGACAGCTGAATAGACTGTATGGTAGTAGTTAGGAGCGGATCAGACGAAAACCTCAGAACACACACATTTTATTTTACTTTATTTTAATATCAGCACTGTGTTCACTCATGTTGGTTTGTAATACATGTACAGTTTAATTAGAGGATCGAGAAGGCAGTGACTGATGATGTTAGCGAGTAATTATCTTGCTCAAGTTTTGCTATATAATAGAGGTTCGTAATCGTTACATTAGTGTAAGTGTGATCAGAAGTAAATATTTAGATCACCTACTACATTCTTGTAAGTAAGATAGCTGACATTATATCCGTGGTCTTTGTGAGAAGTGAAGAACTATACAGATAACCTAAAACCCTTTGTTGGCCACGTCTGTTGATAGAGGTCGGCATCTATCGAATACAATGAATGAAAAATCAATGATATTTTTCCTCAACAGACACCAAGTAAGCCAACAAATAATAACAACCTCGTAAATAACCCTCCATATCCTAACAGTGCATCAGGTAACCAAATGACAACCGTCACAAGTAGGCCTAGTAACGAACGTAATTCAAGGTTATGCTATTCTGCTGCAACACAGTCGTACCCCTCCAAAGAACAAGCTATTGTAATCGAATCTCATGATGGGATCAGTATCAAAGATTATGTGGTAGCCATAGGGAAACTTACAACCCCTAGCAACATTCGGTTTGTTTCACGTATATCGAACGGAAGGATATGCATCTTTCTCTCTAGTAAGAAAACTGTTGAAGATCTGATATTGACAAACCCCTAAGATATTAATAAACAATGTGTCACTGGAAATACGACCCATTCTAACAAAAAACAAGCGTATTATATTATCCAACGTGTGTCCTGTGATCCCAAACTATGTTATTGAAGAGGAATTGTTAAAACTCGGTGTGAAAATCATGTCTAGGATTACCCAATTAGAGCAGGTTTGTCAATTCCAGGATTCTCCCACATTTTAAGCTTTCGAAGACAAATGTACATTCAAAATGAAGACTTTGATAAACTCCCCGAATCCCTTCATCTCGAATACGATGGTACAAACTACTGGATTTACCTATCATCCGACTCACCCACTTATTTTCTTTGCCATACCGAAGGACATTTGGCCAAAGATTGTCCTAACGACGTATCACTTCCAAAAGATGAATCCTCTTCGAATCATTTTCCTCAGCTCCAAGAGATTTCACAAAAGTTAGAGGTCGAAAACCCCAAAACAGACATCGGTACTTCTATCTCTCTCCCAAGAGATAGGACTATTCAAGAAGCCACTTCACTGACCAACCCTGACTTAGCACTTAGCCAAGTCTGTAATGATCCTCCCTCCTCCAGAATTCAAATTGATAGAGAAATTGCAGCACCTATGGAAACACACGCCACCCCTACAACAGTGAATTTTCCTGGATGTAAAAGGCCAATTTCACTAGCTAGTAGTGAAACAACTAATCCAAATCCTCCTGATAGCAACGAATCCATACTGGCCTCTCCTGAACAAATCGAAGACCGTAAGACAAATCACACTTCCAAGAAACCCAAAACAGACACGCAAAAATCAATTAGTGATATGCTCCTGCCAGTAAAACAAGTTCTGGAAGCCGACCCATCACTTTTCCCCCTCAGCTACCTACGATAGCTGCAGTCGCTTAAGTGCGGCCAGTATCCAGTATTCGGGAGATAGTAGGTTCGAACCCCACTGTCGGCAGCCCTGAAAATGGTTTTCCGTGGTTTCCCATTTTCACACCAGGCAAATGCTAGGGCTGTACCTTAATTAAGGCCACGACCGCTTCCTTCCCACTCCTAGCCCTTTCCTGTCCCATCGTCGCCGTAAGACCTATCTGTGTCGGTGCGACGTAAAACAACTAGCAAAAAAATCCTTCTTTGAAAATACAGTTGGTGCCAAGGACATATCAGCAATTACTTCAAACTACACACAAGACATAGAAGGTCTTGCTAAAGCCCTTCAAAAACTCTATCCTTACTATACCGATAAAAGCATAAAAACAAAAGCCCTCGAGTAGTAAGAAAACTACTGAAATCCGCCAGTCAAAGTGTAGACCCAACGCATATCAATGTATCGCCAGACTCTTCCAGTGATGACAATTCATTCCCAGTATAACAATGGAGATAAACCTCGTTCTGCTTTTGATCATTATTATGACAACACAACAGTTATCGATCACAGTTTGAATATCTACAACTCCAAATAAATAAACACCAACCATCTGTTATCTGTCTCCAAGAAACAAACTTTCAGAACGACTTTGCTGCCAATCTGAGACTCTACAGTGTCTACCACAAAAATAGAACTAATGTGAATCATGCGAGTGGAGGAGTAGCTATTTATATCAAAAACAATATCTATACCAAAGAAATTACTGTTAACACTAATTTGGAAGCTGTAGCAATTTCAGTCCATCTAGCACCTTCTCTATGAATCTGCAATGTTTATATTCCAAACAGTTATTTGTTTCAAGGTGACTATCTACGAAACCTTATCTACCAACTACCTAAACCATTCATCCAAGTAGGAGACTTCAACAGCCAAAACACGTTATGTTGTAACCATAGTTGTGATGCAAGAGGAAAAGAGATAAAAAAGGTACTTGATGAATTTGATTTAATTCTAATGAACTCTACTGCTCCAACTCGCTTTGACATAGCCCACGGCTCCTGTAGCAGTATAGACCTAACCATCTGCACACTGGACATAGCAACCCATTTCAACTGGTCTGTTTACTCAACACTCCAAGGAAATAGTGACCACTTCCCTATACTAATCAATAAGGAAAATTCGTCTGTCAACTCCTCATTTATTAACAACTTAAATAAGGCAGACTGGACGAAATTTAGGCACTAAAAGACTTAACCAGTCCGAATGATTTCCCTTCTAAGCACATAAATACCATTGTTCAAGATTTCACAGAAGCTCTTGTTAAATCTGCGGACATGAGTGTTCGAAAAGTAATCTCAAATTCCTTTAAGAAAACAGTACCTTGGTGGAATGACACTTGTAAGGAGGCTATTAAGAATAAGAATCACGCTTTCTACCTCTACAAAAGAAAACTCACACCTGAAAATAAAGCCCAATTTCAGAAATGTAGACCAATCTCTCGAAAAGAAATTAAACTCAGCAAAAAGAATTCATGGCTATCATCTGTCTCCTCGCTAAGTTCCCAAACTCCACAAAAGGAAATGTGGAATAAACTTCAAAGAATAAATGGCAAATATAATCACTTCTAGATTACTTCCCTCAGAAACTCGGTTGATGTAAACTTCATAAACAAACCTCAAAACATAGCTGATAAATTAGCTGACACATTAGCCGAGATCTCTAGTGACAAAAACTATGATCCCGAATTACTCCATGCAAATAAATCCAGTGAATCCGTTGATCTAATGAAAGCCATCTCTGACCCCAACTATAATCTAAACGATGCTTTTCAACTACAGGAAATAATTATTGAACTTGACGAATGTGGCAAATCTAGTCCTGGCCCAGATACGGTCTCTTATAAATTTATAAAACAGCTTCCACTAAATACAATAAATTATCTTCTAACCATTTTCAACCACATATGGAGCTCTAAGACTTTTGTGATCAATGGCGAAATGCCATTGTAGTTCCAACACCCAAACCAGGGAAAGACAACTCAATTGCAGAAAATTATCGCCCTATTGTTTTAACTAATGCGATGTGTAAACTCATGGAGAAAATAATCAACAAAAGATTACGCTGGTATCTCGAGCACATAAATTTCTTCAGTAATGTGGAAAACGGGTTCCTTAAAGTACACTCCACAACAGACACTTTGATAAGTCTGGAATCTGAAATACAGGAAGCGTTTCTCAATAACCAACACCTAATAGCAGTCAGTTTAGATATTAATAAGGCATATGAGATGGTATGGAAAGACTGTGTAATCAAGGTACTAATGACACATAATATATCTGGAAATATCCTATATTTCATTCATATTTTTCTCGAAATGTGCCGAATTCAAGTTAGAGTAAATGGAATGCTGTCAAAGGAAGTAGTAATCAACAATGGAGTTCCACAAGGATTAGTTATCAGCGTAACATTATTTCTTGTGGCAATTAATGGTGTAGTCTCTAACATCCACTCACCAGTTAAGTGTTGCCTTTTTGCTGACGATTTGATAATCCTCTGCCTAGGGAAAATCGTTACGAGACTCAACTCCTATTACAAGAATCAATTGTAAATATTCAAAACTGGATTAAACCACAGGGTTCAAATTTTCTAAAACTAAAACAAAATGTATTCTCTTCTCCAAAAATAAACATACCATCCCTAACCCTGAATTATATATGGAAGACTTTAAAATTGAATTAGTTAAAACTATTAAAATTCTAGGACTTCTATTTGATAACATGCTGATCTGGACCCCATACCTTAAAAATCTTAAAGACGAGTGTCAAAGAAGAATGAATATCATGAAAATGATCTCAGCAAAAACCTGGGGAGCAGACTACCATGTCCTAATGAACATATACAGAGCCACAATCAGAGCAAAACTGGATTATGGCAGTATAGTATATTGTTCTGCCAGACCATCTACTCTTAAGATGCTTGATACCATCCAATTTTCAGCTCTTCGAATTGCCCTAGGAGCCCATCACACCAGCCCCATAGCTAGTATAGAGATTGAAGCCAACGAACCACCACTTGAAATCAGACGTAAACAGCTGATTTTGACCTACGCACTCAAGATAGCTGGCACAATTAACCAATACTTGAAAAACACCTACTTTCAAAGAGACATAAAGGAAAACTAACTGGATCTCAACCCCAACCCTTTAACATCAGAATATACAATCTTCTCAAAGAACTAAACCTCAGCCTTCCAGCCATTTTATTTCCACACAACTCACTAGATACCCCTCCGTGGAAAGCTCATTTACCTCCAATCAACTTGGAATTGAACAACAATCTTAAAGCTCAAACTGACACAGCGAAATCCCGACAGTTATTTAATGAAATGTGTAATAGATACTAATCGTATAGTGCAATGTATACTGATGGATAAGATTCAATGATAGAAATGGTTGTGCGGTGAAATATAAAGACTATAGTAAGCTATACCGATTACCAGATCTTTTCACAGTTTTTACAAGTGAACTGTATGGTCTTAAACAGGACATGATTCATATTTCAAAAGCAAGCTACAATAACTCTTTCACAATATTCTCTGATTCCAAAAGTTCATTATCATCAATACAAAATCCATCAACAACACACCTCCTTGTTAAAGAAATTCAAATCCTGTACCACAAGATTAATATTGCAGGAAAAATGCTATTTTTATGTGGATATCATCTTACAGAGGAATACCAGGCAGCGAATCAGCTGATAAAGCAGCAAAAGAGGTTACTAGTCTTCCAATCAACGACCGTCAAATTGCCACGCTACATTCTGATATCATCGCTTGTATCAAAGTCAAACTGCACGAACAATGGAAAATGGACTGCCTTAAAACTTCCACTAAAACCTCTAAAAAATTAAAATGATATCTACGAGAACATATCCTCTCCAAAACCTCAACAGACATGAACAAGTCTTAATCTCCCGACTGAGGATAGGACACATGAAGATCAGCCACAACTATCTCCTAGAAAAGAAACAACCTCCCACCTGCAGTAAATGTAACTGCTCTCTCACTGTCAAGCATATCATCTCAGAATGTCAACTGTATGACCATCGGCGCCAACACCACAATATACCTAATGAAATGGAACTTACACTGGCTTCTCCAGCACTGAGTCATCAAGTCATCAACTTCCTCAAGGACACTGGCTTGCACTCCAAAATCTAATTACATTATACTTATTTATTTTTCCTTTACATTTTTATAATTACAATATTATTATTATTACTATTATTCTGTAATCATATGTAAGAGTCGCGATAAGACCTTGGAGTTAAAGCGACTATAAACAACCCTAATAAAGGAAAATTATTTTGTTTTCATGGTAGAGATATATTCCAGTGGAATGATAACAGAGGGAAGTTGCAATTGATGTAAATGTCAGGTATATTTCTCAAGTAGTCCCTAGGTACCAATATTGTCCTCGTATTAAATAATTACGGAAGTCACCGCTGAGATGTGGAATAGGCTGGTCAGTAGTATTAGTGCCCTAACAACAGGTCAGAGTGAGTTAGCTATTGAACTAACGACTAAATTTGATAGCAGGAAAACAGAACTAACGAATAAACTTGAAAGCAGTCAAATGCACTTATCGAATAAACTAACGAATGAACTTGAAATCACTCAAATAGACATATAGAAAAACTAAGGAATAAACTCAAATATAATTAATGGACAAAACTGAAAACCGTCAGGAAAAATTCGAAAAAGAACAGGCTACGTCAACTAAGATGTGTAATATACGATGTGAGACCAAGGGCATAGATTATTTCTATAAAAATAAGAATACGAGAGATAAGCATTCTACCATACGTAGGCCATGTTCAGATGAGATACATCAAGAATACTGTAAGAATAATAGAGATAAAATTCGAGAATACTTTCATAACTATGTAAAAATGTCCAGAAAAATGTAATCCAAAATAATTTATTTTTAAGCCACAAATTACAAAAAGTTCTTTGTGAGTGTGGTAAATATGTTTGTAACCCTGATCTCTAAAAAAATATGCGCCCATATGGATAAAATCATGAATATAGACAGAACAAAGAATTAATGAATAAATATTGATAAAAATTTCCTAAGTAAATGGAGAATAAAAATCTCAACGCAGTGAGAGTTGTTGAAGTTACACCTATTGCTAGGACTCTGGGTATGAGAGGATAATATAGAATGAATAAAGATACATTAATCAGAACTATTGCTAGTTATTATTATAATGTTAATCAAGTGATGAATGAAAACTTTGGCGCTCTTCCACTTCCTGATACAGATATAAAAGAAATTTATGAACCTGAATCAATAGATCTGAAGAAAATATTTCCATTTTCAACAGATGTATTTGAAGAGCCAACTAAGAGAGACTTGAAGGGATTATTTCCATTCTGAACAGATATGTTTCAAAAGCCAACAAAGAAAGAATTAAACAAAATATTTCCCTTCTTAGTTAATATATTTAAAAAGCATAGAATAATAAATACCTACAATACTTATTAATTCAGAAACCTTTTGGAAACAGATTGCAGCCCTGCAATATTGCAAATACTAAAAATTTGATAGATTTCCGATATGTTCTTACGTCCATTGAACATAACGTGCTTCAGTTAATTAAAAACAGTCTAAAGATTCACAATAGTTTAAAAGTGAATATGTCATTATTCTGCGACATTAAGTTACCCGATAATAATCAAGTTATGAGATTTCAATTTCAGTAATATAATTATACGATTTGCTTATGAAAAAGATATCAAAAATATTTTAATAGTGCTCAAAGTGAAATTTTAGCAAGACTAGCTGATTATGAGACAAGAGGATCAGGATGGACATTACAAGGAGTTCTTGGATTACAATTAGCACCATAATCCTCTAAGGGGATCATCTTATATTGAATCATCGCAAAAAATTAAAGCGAAACAAGCTTGTATTAATGTGAAAAAGTAATGATCAAAAATATATTCTATATGAAATAAAATCAGCATTATATCTTGCAGATGAAGATCCTCAACGAGTATCAAAATATAAAAATGTTGGACATGAAATTGAAGAAAAATTAAAGGAATTTGAATATCCATTTACAATTGATGATATATCAAAAATTGAGAGAAAATTATATATACCACTTAATATGTACTCATTTGATGAAAAATAAAATGTTTGTCCTTTGAAAATAACCAATACTAAGAAAGATAAACATAACAAATTGTTATACTTCAAAATGCAGAGAATTCATGTTATTGTTGGATTAAAGATATATCTATATTAGCATCAGTGCAAATTAAAAACATAATGGCCAGAAATTTCTTAGTTATATGTTTTTACTCCATTTGAATTGTGAAGAAAAATTTAAAAAGCTTATTCCAGACTGCTTAGTAAATAAACCAGTTAAAGTAGAACTACCAAAAAGGGAGAAAAAGTCACTTTTAAATATTATCAGAATACAATGAAAGTTCCATTTGTTATATATGCGGATTTTGAGAGCTTGTTGGAAACAATTGACACATGTCGACCAATTCCAGATGAATCATATACATTGAAGTATCAGAAACATGAACCTTCCGGATTCTGCTACTATATAAAGTATGTTCATGGATATTATAAAGATGCGGTAGTATACAGAGGACCAGATACTGAAAGTAAGCACATTGAAATGATTAAAAGATAAGTACAAGAAATAGGTAATCCGAAAGTAAATATATTGAAATGATTAAAAGACAAGAAGAAGAAATAGGTAATATAAATTCTGAAATGGAACGTACGAAACCTTTATGTAAAGACGAAAAAAGTTCTTTTAGAAAGTCAAAAATTGCCCATTATGCAAATCAGAATATACATAAGAAAACAATAAAGTACATCATCATGATCATCTGAATGGAAAATTTATTTCTCCATTATATAATTCTTGTAATCTCAAACTTAAAACTCCAACATTTGTTCCTATGTTTCTCCACATTCTATCAGGTTATTATTCACATTTATTGGTAAAATAACTTGGATATGATGAAAACCTATAGATTTGATTCCAAATAACGCAGAAAAATACATAAGTTTTGGAAAAGGAACTGAAAATATAAAGATGCGGTTCTTAGATACATTCAGATTCATGGCTTCTTCATCAAATTTGAAGAATGATCAAATGAAAAATATCAAAAAGTACTTTCCAGAAAATAAAGTAGATTTAGTTATAAGAAAAGGAATTTATCCTTATGATTATATGGATAATTGGAAAAGACTTGAAGAAACACAACTACCATCAAACACTGAATTCTATACTAAATTGCTGCTCGCGAATATGGTAGGGGCATGGCGTAGAGAGGTAATTGCTCCCCGTGCAGTGCAAACTGCGGATTATATACATGCAAACTTAGTTTGGCAAAAATTGAATATGCAGAACCTCGGAAAATATTATGATTTATATCTAAAGACCGATGTTCCGTTATTAGCAAATGTTTTCGCAAATTTTAGAGAAACATGTATGAAAGCTTATAGTTTGGATACAGGTTGGTATTATACGGCGCCAGGGTTAAGTTGGGGTGCGATGCTGAAAATTACTGAACATCCCCTTGAGTATATGTGTATTATGATATCGTTATTATGATTGATAAGTAATTAGTTGATGAATATCACAATGTTGTAAAAGATACGTAAAAGCAAATAACAAACATTTAGAAGATTTTGACACAGAAAAGGAATCTATTTAATGTATCTTGATGCTAATAATCTATATGGATATTCAATGTCACAACATTTATTTATTATTTGTTTATTTATTTATTACAATTATTATTTCCCTCCAGATCTACCGTACTTCCTACCATAGTGATCCTCAGTGGAGAGAAATAACATTGCCCAACCTAGGCGAACATCTTGAACTATACTCTATATAAAATAATAATGTGATAATAATAAGCATAATAGTAGATAAGGGTACTCGAATAACCAAAACAACAAATGAAATTAACAAGAATGTAAGTTAATGGAATAGTGGGCCCTCCCCACTATCACTACGCGAAGGGTCCTAGTATTCTACGATTACCAGAGATTGACCAGGCTGCTCGCGAATATGGTAGGGGTTTGGTATAGAGGGTGGTTGATCCCCCTGAAGTGCAAACTGCTTTCTGGAGCCTGAAGATTTGCCAAAGGTTCGCGAGATTACTCACGAAGTTAGTAGTAAATTGGTATAAAAATATAATTGCTACCGCCGGTAGTGCTGACTGCTGTCTGGGGCCCGAAAATTGACTAAAGGATAACTGTAGAATGACTAGTAGGACCTCCCGCCGTGATCACTGTGCGGAGGAGACCGGTGAGTATCATATAATTGGCGGTTCCCATGGAATCACGATTCTGCTCACGATAATAGAAATGGCAACTCACCACAAGGAGGTTTAGTGACCTCCTCCTCTCTTCTGGCTGAATCTCGCGAACTTTGCACATTCCGTAAATACTACCTCACACACTCGCTGACCTACTACCAGTTCGCTGATTCAGCCAAGGCATTACATAACCCACCTGAAATAGTGTGCCGTAAACCCCTCACTTATCAGTTCCCGTGTGTACTGCTTCACTCCACACATTATACATGCAATAAATAACAGACATTTAATTTACATTTCCCACCTGTAACCACTACAACCATCCATCATCAGCCGAGATAACTTCACATCATCACTACCCCTCTTAACAATCAAACGTTTCTCATATTTACAGAATCAAACAAAACTCCACTTTCAATTTATCATCCAACTCCTCAACTCGTTCCTCTTCCATTCAGAGTGCCCTTAGTCTAATTCCACACATAAATGCCAATAACATATCCATCAATTATTGCCATACTATCTCTATGAAACACTCACTCTTTTCTCCACCATACCACCAAGTCACCAGCTTACAAATAACAAAACCTCAACCGCCAACCACATCCTCACTACATCTCTTACCAATCAAACATCTTTGGTCTATATATACAGAACACTAGACAATTCAAATAATAACGTTCATCTTCTGCTTAAACATCATCTGACTATTTAAATCTAATAATGCCACCAAGGCTTACGGATACAATAAAGAAACAATATTTACTTTACTATTCCTCTACCTCCTTAACAACTTTCCGTATTATTTCAACGTCCTCCGAATTCACGTTGCCACTGCCCTGCGGGCCTGGGTTTACTTCCACAGGCCCAATAACCAGCAGCACAGTAACAACCGCTACCACCATCAGCATCTCTCCTTTCAGTCTCATCCCTAAGCTATATTCAAAAACTTTTGGCTGTAGCATTCTTCTTACTTCCCTGCCATCTACCTATCATGGCCCTATACTGTTCAACTCTGATCATCTTCCTTGTAGCACTCAACTAGTCCTGCCCGCTCCTCTCTTACTCCACTCACCCGGCACACTTCGCACAACAAGTCCTTTCTCTTCGCTTGCCTTAGCTAGACTGTGTAACAATATTTACCTTATGGAGGTTTTGAATGGTTAAATTATCCTTAATTTTATTTAAACTGTTGGGGAAAGGTATAAAGAATCCGAAAGATAATTCAGAACATGGATGTATTCTTGAAGTGAATTTAGAATATCTAAAAGAATTACACGATGAACTTAAAGATCTTCCACTTGCTCCAGAAAATTAAATTATTCCAGGAACAAAGGAATCTAAACTTATAACGACGTTACTTATCAAATATAAATATATTGCTCACTATAGAAATCTAAAACCATATTTACACATTGGAATGAAAATTATAAAAATACACAGATTACTAAAATTTAATCAGTCAGACTGGTTAAATAAATTTATAAATTTGAATATTCAAATGAGAAAAATCAAGAAATGATTTTCAATAATTTTCTATATACTGGTGAATAATTCAGTTTGGGAAAAAAGGAAAATATAATAAACAGAGTAGATATAAGATTAATATCTGATGCTGAAAATGTGATAAATTAATAACTGAACCATATTTTAAAAGTAGTACAATATTCAACGAAAACTTTGTTGCAATAAGTATGCAGAAGACGAAAATAGAGTTTAATGAGCTAATTTATGTGGGTATGAGCATTTTAGATCTATCAAAAGTATTTATGTGTGATTTTCATTAAAATAAGATGAAACCAAAATATGGAGATTGTATTGAATTGTGCTATCAAGGTACGGATAGTTACATACATAATATAATATCAGAAGATTGTTACAAAGATATGAAGATATGATTGAACTACTTAATGCAAGTGATTATCCAGGAGACAACATTTAAAAAATTCCTCAAGTTAATAACAAAATATTAGGAAAGATGGATGTTGAAAGTAAGGGGAAAATTATGACAGAATTTGCGGGATTAAGAGCAAAAATGTATGCATTCAAAGTCGATGAAAAAGAGAATAAAATGTCTAAAGGTATGAAGAAACACATAGTGAATAATAAAATATCATTTGAAGATTTTTAAGATTGTCTCTATAATAATGAGAAATACAGAACAATGAATCTGATCAGAAGTGAGAAACATGAAATATATACTGTGGAAGTGAATAAAAAGAGCTTAGTCCTCATGATAATAAAAGAGTAATTTTAGAAAATAAAATAGATACTTTAACACACCGTCATTACAAACTGAATTCAATATCATGAATCTTCTTAGTTATATCATTTATATATCCTTTCATACCTTTATAAATTATTTTGACTCTAATAATAGATTTGTAATCACCCCAACTTAATATGCTTTTATAACTGTCTGGTAATATGCAGAATAACGGCCGAGAGGATGCGTCGTGTTGACCACACGACCCCTCGTAATCTTCAGGCCTTTGGGCTGAGCAGCGGTCGCTGGGCAGGCCAAGGCCCTTTCAAAGGCGTTAAGTGCCGTGGGGTTTGGCTTGGATTTAAGTTTCCGAGTAATTCGCTCACAAGCATCAGTTATAAAGTATTCTTCATTTTGATTTAAATCACGTAACTTAATATATAACTTCTGATTATATATATTGTTTCGGTTGTGTTTAAGTTGTTGAGTTTCCCTCATCATTTATTGAGATTGTAAAACTTTAATTTTTATATCATTACAAACTGATTTAAATATATTCTTTAATCACTTTTTCTTTTCAGTTATCTCTAAAGGTTTCATCTCTAAAAATCCATTCCATAAATTAATACTTCTTGGAAAGTTAATAACATTAATATGATGCTTAATATCTAATAAATCAGCAACCTTTAAATAAAAAATCTGTAAGGTGAAGCTTTTTTCTGTATCATTAAAAGTTTCAAATAATTCTTCAATTTTAATTATATCATAAGGATTATCTAATAACGTATCAGTCTATAGTTATATTTGTTATAACGTCGATTATCGAATATAATAGAGTTTACACAGATGTGACAATATTCTAAATAGCTGTCCATTTATATAAGTAAGTTTTTATCAACATAAAATAAAACAAACACTATGTTTATTAAGGAATGTAATTAATAACGTTCTAACTGGGACACAAGAGAAAAGAATGTATTTCGAATCAGTTTAAGAAATTGCTGGATTCTTAGATATTAGTTTCTAATAAATGGAAGCAGTTATTGATATAAAAACAACCAACCCGTTTTCAATAGTAAACAAGTGTTTGCGGTTAATGATGAAGAAAATAATCCACGGTTCCAAGGAACCGATATAGCTATAATTTTAGAATATAAAGACCCAAGATATGATATAGACAAAAATTATTAAAAATCTTATAGTGAACAAAAATTAATGTCAAAAAATCACTATAAATATATTCACCCACGCACAATATTTATTAATAAAGCAGGATTTACTTGTCTTGTAAAAAACGAAAAACAAAAACTTCTAAAAATGAAATAGATGAACTAATAAATAATTTTGACTTAAATGGAATTTTTTTCAAGAACAAAAACGCAGGACTACTTTAGTATAATTGCAAGTTGTTTTAAACATTTAAATTATAAAACTCAATATCATATAGGTAATTATAGAATATATATACTTTATTGATTATAAATGAGCAATTGTATGTCTTGAATTTAATCATAAAGATAGAGGCATCGTATATGAAATTGATAGACAGAAATATACTAAAAATCAACAAAATTGTACATTTGTAAGTTTTAATCCTGATGCTGAAAATTTTAATAATATTGTTAAACTGGTAATTAAAAAATCATTCACAATTTTTCTTTAATTTATATTGATAAAAAGTATCTTAAAATGGAACAAGTTATCGATATCTAAATAGACCAACTCTATTTCAATAGTAAATAAGTTTTGTGATTATTGATGAAGAAAATAATCCATGTTTTCAAGGAGCAGATATATATAGACTTTTCGTATATAAAAGACCATTAAATGCAATTTATGTTAATATAAACAAAAATTACACAAAAATATATAGAGAATTAGGTGTCGGTCAACGACCCATGACTTGTATTGAACCCTTGACTTACCGTTCCATCGTTGGTCCGCCACAGCTGCTGCAGTAGAGCAATATTGAAATCTTAAGTCTTGGGGTCTTTGCGGGAATAATTCGGTCATGATCTTAACCAAGCGATGGCGTTCAGAAGAGAGCCGAACTACTGGAAATGAGGAGCAAATATGTGCTTACTAACTCCTATCGAATCTATTAATTGCACAAAAAATTATTTATATAAATTCTTGAACAAAAAAATTATTAATGATTAAATGTTTCAAACGCAGTCACATTGCATAGCGTTATTTTTATTGATTACAACATCAAAGAATTTTCTTCGGAGAAAGTAGGAATCTCATAAATTAGTGGACAGCGAAACTGAAAAAGTGAAAAAGAAAGCCTGAAATATCGGTTACCTATTAATCCAAACGGTAACTGAGAATTAATCCACAATGATCCGTGGAAAATCTGTCCTTCAACAAGTAGAACGCCGGATTTCCTCTTAATTAAGGTTATCCACCAGTCGAATACCCTTTCGGATACGGAATCACGCTCCGAATGGACCCTTAATCGAAACAAATTGACTATCAGTTACTTTGGATAGGTTGCGAGATATTATTGGAAAGTATGGTTTTCACAACAAGTTAACAGCAGCATTCACAATTGAAACAAAATTCCACCATGCATTGTCATTTCATGACACCCTTAAGTTATACAATAACCCCGATGCTAAAAGGTGCATCACCCAAACAGCTGTTCAGAAGGAACCAACAACAACACGATCCCAGAGGATCTTACATTACGTAGTTCTGAAGGAACAAAACTGCGAAATGCAGGTAACACTTATTCATCACGCATTTAGAAGAAATACCAAACACTGAAGTTAATTAAAAAGTGGAAAATCACTTGAAAAATACACTGACTGACAGTGACAATGCAATACCAAGGAGGAGTGGTTCGAAAGGGATGAAAGTTGGGGAAAAAACAGAGACGGCACGGACGAATAATTGATGTTTATTTCAAACCGATATGCAGGTTACACAATGCGCACGGCATCGACTCAGTAGGATGTAGGACCACCGCGAGCGGCGATGCACGCAGAAACACGTCGAGGTACAGAGTCAATAAGAGTGCGGATGGTGTCCTGAGGGATGGTTCTCCATTCTCTGTCAACCATTTGCCACAGTTGGTCGTCCGTACGAGGCTGGGGCAGAGTTTGCAAACGGCGTCCAATGAGATCCCACACGTGTTCGATTGGTGAGAGATCCGGAGAGTACGCTGGCCACGGAAGCATCTGTACACCTCGTAGAGCCTGTTGGGAGATGCGAGCAGTGTGTGGGCGGGCATTATCCTGCTGAAACCGAGCATTGGGCAGCCCCTGAAGGTACGGGAGTGCCACCGGCCGCAGCACATGCTGCACGTAGCGGTGGGCATTTAACGTGCCTTGAATACGCACTAGAGGTGACGTGGAATCATACGCAATAGCGCCCCAAACCATGATGCCGCGTTGTCTAGCGGTAGGGCGCTCCACAGTTACTGCCGGATTTGACCTTTCTCCACGCCGACGCCACACTCGTCTGCGGTGACTATCACTGACAGAACAGAAGCGTGACTCATCGGAGAACACGACGTTCCGCCATTCCCTCATCCAAGTCGCTCTAGCCCGGCACCATGCCAGGCGTGCACGTCTATGTTGTGGAGTCAATGGTAGTCTTCTGAGCGGAAGCCGGGAGTGCAGGCCTCCTTCAACCAATCGACGGGAAATTGTTCTGGTCAATATTGGAACAGCCAGGGTGTCTTGCACATGCTGAAGAATGGCGGTTGACGTGGCGTGCGGGGCTGCCACCGCTTGGCGGCGGATGCGCCGATCCTCGCGTGCTGACGTCACTCGGGCTGCGCCTGGACCCCTCGCACGTGCCACATGTCCCTGCGCCAACCATCTTCGCCACAGGCGCTGCACCGTGGACACATCTCTATGGGTATCGGCTGCGATTGGACGAAGCGACCAACCTGCCCTTCTCAGCCTGATCACCATACCCCTCGTAAAGTCGTCTGTCTGCTGGAAATGCCTCCGTTGACGGCGGCCTGGCATTCTTAGCTATACACGTGTCCTGTGGCACACGACAACACGTTCTACAATGACTGTCGGCTGAGAAATCACGGTACGAAGTGGGCCATTCGCCAACGCCGTGTCCCATTTATCGTTCGCTACGTGCACAGCACAGCGGCGCATTTCACATCATGAGCATACCTCAGTGACGTCAGTCTACCCTGCAATTGGCATAAAGTTCTGACCACTCCTTCTTGGTGTTGCATTTGCTCTGTCAGTCAGTGTATTATTATAAAACCGACTTTCAGGTTATAAATGGTTACGTTACGCTTAATACATTTACAAGTCCACATGGTAAAATAAAATAAAACACAGAATTCTGTCCTTTTTAACAATGACTACTTTCACAGATCCATCTACTTATTGTTTTTCCCAACGCACTACCTACAAAGTTATCAATTGACCACACTCAACTACGTATAAAAATGAAAGAACGACAAAAATTGGAAATAAAATATATTACCGGCTGACGAATCGAATCCGCATTCGTAACTCAAGTCTCACACTAATACGTTGAGTGTCAACACGCACACTATCAAAGCAAACGGACGTCTGAACTGCAAGACAATTGAGTCCATAAAATATACTAAAATACTGAAGTTCATTGAACTCAAACACGCATGGCGAACTGCAGTAAATATTCAATCACCATTAACTCAGTACCCAATATTGGACAACCCTCATGTGCCATTAGTGATCCCATAACCTTAGGTAAACACCTCCCAGCTGGTGAGTGCTGCACGCAAGCTCGGCGTCAATATTACTGAGCTAAAACTCTTCGCATTGCATACACTACTGCAGACACTAGCATCGCTCAAGTCACTTCGCAAAAACATCTAATCTAAGACTTGAGTATGTATAGCTGACATCCCAGAACTATGGCCGGGCTTACCTAATGTCTGCACACCCTAACACTAACCTCTATGTACACATACACCTTGCTAACCCTATCGTTGAGCGTGAACTAGGACGTCTCTTCATCAATATACCCCTAGGATATCATGTGACGTCCTAAATCGATTTTCGAGCGGAAATTGGGTCGTATAAATTCCTCTAGCATATCAGGCGAAATCGTAACTTCAAACACACCCTTGGATATTTCGGCTGTAAACCTTGTCGAAAATGATAACACACCATCAACGAATCTTGCCACAAAATGAACGCAAGTCGGGAAATGCAATTAAGTCCCTATCTTGTTACTAAAACGTGAAATTGAAAATAAATAACGCGTGGCGCGCAATCCACAACTCAAACACGATCTCAGCATGCACACTGAAGTTTGGAAAAATAACAATGACTTCCAACACACGTCTGACACTACTTGACTATCGCCAAACAATAATCATTACCACCGCAAAAATCCACACTGTAATTTTATTGTGAAGCGCTCAAATCGCCTAACGTCATTTTTCAAATATTCATATCCATGACTATCCAGTGAAGCGAAACCCAATGAATCTACACAGCCAAACATATAGCTTTAATAACGTCCAATATCTCATCCCACAATGTTTCCGATTTAATGATAAATTACCGTCTCGTAATTTATGAAATTTACTGATTGGAAACTTGTCATTACAGTCAAATAACACCAATCGTGTATTCAGAATGCTCTTCTATCCTTGAGGTCATATTACTGTAATATTCATTATACTGACTTTAAGTAACTAGTCGCTTCATTTTTACTACCAAGAGTTACAATCTTCAACAGAAATCGTTTTTCACTTGGGATCTTAACTTGAAGTTTTACTGTGCCTCACACAATAATCATCTCGAACCAACCTTCTCCTGGTCTAAGATTTCGGATTATTAGCGGAATATACTACAGCCTGCCTCATAAATATCACATTTAGTATACAGCCTGTCTCAAAAATTCTTTGCCATCAACAAATGTAGCCTGTCTCAAAACTACATTTCTCATCGCCTTCTCACGGCGGCATCACATGAAATATACAGGCTTCCTTTGCCTTCAACATCTATACACTTCTTATCTCAACATATATAAATTCTTCGCCATCAATCCCTTTTCTTATATCTCAAGACTTTTCAAACCTCAGTCCTGTCGTGACAAACAACTTTTATAAAAAATATACCTTTTTATTTTATTTTTACTACTACTTTCGGACCTCAACAAAACAACAACACACCGTGATTTCCCATATCACCGACATACACGATGTCACAAAAATTTACTTCCCATTACACCCTACCGGGCGTCGAATGGATGACCCACGCATAAGAATGCCTCCACGTAACGGGGTAAACACCCACGGATGAGATTGGATTGAAGAGCGGGTCGAATTGCTTAACGAGCTTCGGACCGCTCCCCTTCCTACTTTCTGTGCCGGCCCGGCAGCCTGAGCACTTGGGGAAGTGGTACGTTCAAGAAAAACAAAAACAACAACTACTTAAGATGGAGTCTTAGGTCTATAATATGAAAGTAGGATCTCTGGGTTCAAATGCCTAGTGGATACTGCTTAACACTGCTACAAATGACAAGAATCATAAAATAGGGGTTACGAATATGAATTTATTCAAAACATGACAATTTAACGAAGTTGATACAGCTCTCTATACAATGACTCTCCACATATGGGAGGAAAGGAAAATAATAATCTCTTTAAAATACGAATCGCCCATGGGCGTCGTCTGCATAACGGTATGATTGAGGTTTTGCGACTTGCTATCGTTCATTTTTCCTCATTAATCCATACCGTTCATGAAATTTGTACATTATTCTGTCTATCACACCGTGGGATGACCTGATGTCCTTATTCACAAATATTACTAGCTGTTCTAAGCACGAACATAACCGGGGCCTACGCTACATAATATCATATTAAAAGACACATTTGCATAATGCACAAACAAACACAAATACCATTTTGCTAAACCCCGGACTCCTCATCTATTACCAAGACCAAACAATGTGCACATAGGTTCTGTTTGAACTCAAAAATATGTGCACATCATTACGAAACATACACAAAACATATGGATATATACACTTCATGCACACAGGAGAACCATTCCTAGAAAAGAAACAGCATGGTTATCACTGTCTCCGGCCCGAAGCGCAAGCTTGGAGCAGCTCGCTCAAGGGCGTCATAATCCGGAATCGAACTGGCAGACTCCCGACCGAGAGGTACTGTGGGTTTCTGTAGATACCGAGAATAGCTACAATCTCATTTCGCCGGATATCTGGGGGAATCCCTACTCATTTATTAAATACCTTTAAAAGAAATCACCGTGATATTATCATTATGCAAGTATTCTTAGCTAGGCCATTTAAACCAACCGAGGGGAGCGCGAGGTTGACCCAGGGCTCCAAGTTAGTCTTAACACAATGGTTTAAAGGGATCCCTCTGTCACGAGGGCAAGAGCCTGACATTCACAACAACAGGAAGGCCGGCCATTCACTTCGCGCGGCCGTTCTGATTCTTCTCTCGCTCACACGTCTACCCCCTCATCTCGGGGACACATTTCCACGGCCCGCTTCATTTGCATATTCATATCATTATGGAATTCCCATGAAATACTCTTTTTATTCACTCCCTTCTCATTATTATCACTGAGACTGTGGGCACGATCACTTCTCAATCATCTCATCGTAAATTCCTATTCGGCCTTCTCACTACGTCTCATATCGCGTATCTTCTTCCCTTGGGCCTATGACTCTCATGGCTCCTCGTTCATACCACATAAATACACTTATATTTAAACCTTCTGACCAAAGATTACGGATGGGCCTCACCCCGGCTATAGATTAAAAGAAAACACTCCAAACCATTATGGCCAATTAATCAAAAATCACGGGAGACTTGCACATGGTTCCACACACCTACCAACAATGACACAACATATACCTCTCTCGGTCGGGATTCTCTTCTTTCTTGCAGTACATGCACGGATTATATCTGTAAGCTAGGCATGCATTGTCTGACTGACCCATGAGTTTCCCTGGCATATCCGACAACCACGTGGGACAGTGACTACCAACATTTTGACATATTTCCCTGCTTGCCAGCACTATGTTTCCGACCGCCCCTACGGGAAACTCAAATATTCTCCTAACCTTGTTCCCATATCTGCTAGGACGTTCTACATTAAAAATATAACCCTCACGATAAGCTAATCATTAAGAAAGAAATATGAGTCGTCCGGGAATTCAGCTCCCTTAAGTTTTACTTCAACATTATAAAATCAATAAAATTTCCATATAGGACATGCATTAACTTACAACATTTTGATATTTACAAAAGAACGCTAATCCTATCCCCGGGTTATGTCATGCTTAGAAATTAAATTTGGACATCACTCATCTGTTTGGTGGCCGTTGTTTATCCCGCCACGGGAGACCCATGGTGAAGTTCTTAGTACTCCATGACCACTCGGCAGGTGGCGGGCGTGCAGTCCTTCATCCCTGGTCCATACAAGTCCGACATCCTGGGGAACTCGTCACAGCTGAAATCTTACAGTAATCCAAGTGGGTAACACTTTTACACTCGTCACACGTCCTCTATTTCAGAGTTTACACCCGCGTTCACAGTAAGAATCGGGTGGCTCACGAGATTCGAGCCCCTGATTCAAAGTAACACGTTGGGTGATACCAAATTATGAATTTCACTGACTCATTAAAGCCGGCACTGTCTCAGCCGAATTCTAATATTTGTTCGAAAATTATGCTCGCGGTTTTTTACTAGTTTGACACGCAGCACAGGAACAATACCTAGGCTCGTTTGGCCTCCCGTTCACTTCACAAAGCGTGCTGGACACAATGGCGCTTTCAATACACGGTCAAGGGTTTCTGACTTAAACTGGGGCACCGCGGGATATAGTGTCCTCCTCACCGACCCGTAAAAGAACAACTGTCTCTACCATGGCCTGCTCGGGCTATATTATCTTGCCCGCCGGAAGCTCGGGGGCGTCAACGTTCACGGTTCATTAAGAACAAGAGCTCCTTTCGTACCAAGAATTGACGATATTTGAATATTGCATCTTGTAGCCCTCTGTCTCCTCTTTCATTTGAACCAGGCGTGCTGGATCTCCGATCAGCAGTTTTTATGTAATTTGCTTCCCGCCTTTGATTAATTCATAGCGTCCTCTGGGGGTGGAGCTATCTCCTAAGCGCGATTCATGGCTTGGGGTGACGCCGCTGTATCCACATGTGTTAGCGATATGTTACATCTTGACAGCTGGTGACCTCATTTCTTCCCCTGCATAAGTTATTACATATTTTTAGTCTGGAGAACGCAGAAAATTCCGCTCTATTCAATGGTGTGTCTCACATAATTTTCCTATGTCTGGATTAAAAATATCACCCCGTTTTTACGCGCCAAAATCCGACGTTGGCACCCGTGACACGTGCATAAAAAACCGGAAGTTCCTTGTGTTCGTTTGGCACTCTGGGAAGCTAAGCTCCACCTCGGGGCGTATCTGACTACTCCAGCATCGCGTCCCCTTCTATCTCTCTCTGCAAGTTGAGAGCGTAATTCCGCGGGGGCTTGGCTGTTGCTTTGTCCTCCCTTTGTTCGCAGGCGCTCTTTTCGCGGGTTCCGTTCTGGCAGGACGCCGCTCGATCCCCTTCGCCCATACTGCTACCTATGACGCGACCTTTAGGAGTAATTTTAATGGAGTATAAAGGCCCATATCATTCCCATGGAGCTGTACAGGACACTGTACGGTTTCACCATGAATAAAGCAAAACTTTATCGGATTTCACTGGATTTTTCTAGACACACGCAAACCTTGTTGAACATACCTGTTAAAGGCACTTTTAACATAGATATATTTTATCCCGCGGTAAACATTATTATTATTATTATTATTATTATTATTATTATTATTATTATTATTATTTCGACAAAAATTTTCTGAATTCCTACGATATTCGAAATTAAGGCATTAACCATGGCTACGTTATCGTTATCACTTTCCTAATTTTTTGTCAATTTGGACAGTATCTAAAAGAATATTAACACAGTGTTTAAACTTCGCATTTTATAGTTTCATGACGTGAATTGTACAGCACTGAGGAGTTTCACACGACGACCAGAAATGTAATACATTCGCCTGATCATTATGAAATATCATACGCAATGAAAATTGGTTGGGACAAACAATATTCTAACTACAACATTAATACAAAAATATTCACGACCTGTAATCGTAGAAATCATTCTGGATTCTGGCTGCATCTAGCCAGCAGACCTCTTTACCTAGCCTTCCATGGCTATCTTAGACGTCTTATTATAGATATATAACTTTAAATTATACAACACTTTACAACGCACTTTCAACACGTTTAACAGGCGACGAGCACTCTTCTCAAATGGCCACGTGCACTGCGTTCGCAAGATTCTGCTCCCTCTCACCCCACTAATGGCCAGGTATTCCAACAGATAAGAACAAGACCTCGCAGCTAACTTCCAGACTCCTCTTTAACAAATATTAGACGCACACACTGAATACAGAGAGAAACTCAATTACTTATTCACCCAAATATCTAAACCATTCAAGTTCCCATTAGCGTCAGACCAGAAAATTTCTATCATCTTCTACTTTAACATTATATTTGAACCATAGACACGAATATGTAATAAATTACTTGGAGAACAAATCTCCGCACTTTCCTGCTGACGAGTGACGTGGGCTTCGCCGTTCCAACAACCAGACGGAGAGTGTCAAATATATGGAGGGAGATTTCTTTTATACTCCATGGGAGGACGCTGCCCACACTATGAAGCTCGGTTGTGTAATATGCTAATTCCGCATCCAATAGACCAATTTTCTTCAAATCTGTTCTATAACTTCGGACAGACTTACGATTTATTACGGTGTTAATTTCATATTTTTCCCATACTCGCAACAGGCGAAATGAACTATTTCTGCCCGGGCGTTTAGCAGGTTTTTCTTCATCCATCGCCTTGGCACGTGTCGCTGATCCGCGGGTCGGACGCAAATTCTTCTCTAGGCTTAACTGCAGTTATTTTTACCCTGAGGATTCTGTCTTCACATAGGGTTTAAGAATAATTTAGATTCTTTATTCCTGGATTTACCATGTCGCCAAAATCTCTCGTTATGAAGAATTTCTTAAATTTGAAGAATTGTTCAATATTCAAAGTCCACCGAAGTGCCCCGGTATTTCACGATCTTGCGGCTGGCTCAGCACGGGGAGCTCGTTCCCATGTGACAGCCTGACTCTTGAAATGAAAACATGCCTGCTCTCAAAAGGTAGTCTGTAGCTGAAATATATATTTGTAATAAAAAAATAATTTTCACATCGTAGAATTATGGGTTCAGTATTATGCGGCCAAACACTATTTTCATTAATGAATCGGCTGTTTATAAACTTATGTTCACATCTAAGAGGCCAATGGCTGAAAAATTTACAGATTGGCTTACTGAAGAGGTTTTACCGTCAATTACTGAACAGGGTGAATATCAAATTAGAAAATAAGAATATAAAGAAATGAAAGAAATGTATAAAAGGGTAAAAACACAATTAAAATATTTAAATAAATTTAGGGAAAATCATATTGTGACCGTTCGCATCTCGTAGACCTGTTACAAAATGGCGGCGTAGGAAGGTATGGCCCATGCGATCTACTAAGGCAATGAACTTCTTATTAATACAGCATATAGGAGGCTATGTACGTCACGGAACGGACTGATTTGGAAGACACTGCAGAACAGTAGAGGCTCATTTTGAATTGTTTTAAAAAATATAGCAGCGGAAGGATTGTTTAAGAATATACTCTAAAAATTGCATCCGCAGAAGTAAGACGCAGATACGAGCGAAGCTTCACTACTGAAGAATATTTTAAACTCCTGAGGAGGATATTAACTATTTACAATCGGCGATAACATACGATAAATTAATTCACCGTCGTATGCTAAGAAAAGAGACGAAAATTATATAAATAAATAATTTGTGGTGAGATACGTCTGACTAGGATTCGTGAGCAGCCACTCTACGATTGAAGAAAAAGGGACTCACCATATTGCAGAACTGATAATTTCATACGATAAGATAGTTACCACTGTGGTAGTAAACTTAATATCTATTTACGGAGAAATTATTCCAACCGAAGAAAACTTCGTCGTTTACAATAGGTAATAGAAATATGGAATATATCATGACTGATTGCTCCGCAAAAGGAATTTTCTTCGTTGTCTGCAGATTCGAAATGATGACTGTCTGCTAAATCTACATGATGGACTGAACTGGGGATATGCACCGTCGAGCCAGAGGACCAGCTGATGATGATTGGACCGGCCAACCAATGGACAGGATGACGAGGATGAGCACCGGCCAGCCAAAAGACCGGACGATTAGGAGTTGGACCGGCGAGCCATGTGACCAGCTAATGACCAGGAAGACGCTATCCAACCAGAGATCCAGATCCGATCGGAGGGTCTAACTAAAACCGAGGAATGGAGCAACAACCAGACCAAACGTAGCAACTGACGAGCTAAGTCCATACATTTCTTTAGTAGAGTAGTTTCTTGTAATCTACACCCTCAATCTAACTCGGCATGTGCTGAATATTTGGTGATATTTATGAATTAATTAAGAACGTGTGTGAATATAAAGTGAAGTGTGAGATATTTAAGGCTATAAGATAAGATGGAAGTGTAGATTTAGAATTCTATTATGACGTATACAGGCTACCGCACTTGCATACATACAGTAGAAACTAGCTTGGATAAAGGAAAGAAGTGTTACTTGAGAAGATCTTGTAGCAACGAGTCTATTTAACTAGTGAAATTTCGATTAATCTCGCTTACCTGTACATAGATTACGTCACGAGTTACCTGCGCGATACATATGAATATTGTCAAGTTACGTATTCCTTTCTTCATAGAAAGAGGGCATTGAACTCAAACTGCTGTTTTTAAGATAAAGGTTAATAAATGCGTACTTTACAAGGCAATTCTAGAATGTTTGGCATATAGTTTTGGGTGTAATTGGCTATATGCATACGGCAATATGTATGCCGGTGTTATGTTAATGTATGTTGGAATGGCGTTGAAATGTGATTATTTATTGGAGCATATTGATAAATAGATGAAGTATTAGAGGTTTGTTTATATTCTACGGAAAGAGTAAGAATTGCTATTCGCCAAGGAAACGTTGTGTTAGAATTACGAGGTGAGTTTCTGTGCCATATTGGAAAGAATATGACAATGTGTGAACATCGCGCAGATGACCATTTTAAGGTAAGATTGGCATGTATTATGGTAGAATTGTGTATCGTGACAGTTGTATTTATGTCTGATATTGGTAAATGGCAGCTACCAAGTATAAGAGAGTAATATATGGTTTACTAGGCTCATGACTTAGTATACATCTGATATTCTTTGGTGCGGTGACGTTACAGTATAACACGTAATAATTTCATTCTATACTGTCCATACGAGTTGAGTAGCTCGTATACATATGAGATATTGAGAAAGAGCAGATTGCTATAGCACATTGAGTCGTTGATAGAGGAGTGTGTGGATTGGAAACTACTTGAATAGTTTTTTTTTTTGCTATTTGTTTTACGTCGCGCCGACAGAGATACGTCTTGTGGCGACGATGGGATAGGAAAGGCCTAGGAAGTGGAAGGAAGCGGCCGTGGCCTTAATTAAGGTACAGCCCCGGCATTTGCCTGGTGTGAAAATGGGAAACCACGGAAAACCATCTTCAGGGCTGCCGACAGTGGGGCTCGAACCCACGATCTCCCGATTACTGGATACTGGCCGCACTTAAGCGACTGCAGCTATCGAGCTCGGTACTTGAATAGTTAGATAGATATTTATTTCTTTTCATGCAGTAATGATTTCAATTGAAGTATTTTAAATATGAAGAATATGATAATGGTTAGTTAGGAGCCATATGTCGTAGGCTTTAGGGAGGTATTGTCTTAGCCCGTAAGTTGTTATTTGTGCGTACTCGAGATAAATCAGAGTTAAAATTTATGATTGGAAAAGTTGGAGAACACTTCTACGATTTAATACTCACGCAAGAGTTTGTTTGGGAAATACTTACGTGAAGATATGAACAGATTTACATTTACCATCTGACTTTTTCCCATTTAATTTTATTACGTTTCAAGTTAGCAAACCATTCATTTTATCTCAGCGAGATGACTTAAAAGTTGTGAGAATAATTTAAATCATTAACGTGACAATATTCACAACGAGTATTTTTATTGATACCGTGATTGCTCAGTGATCTCTTGAATATAATTGGAGAAAATCATTTACTTTTCGGAACATGGCTACGAATATTGATGTAAATATTAATATGAATTTGAACATTAAACAAGAAAGAATGTACATATTTTAACGTTTAATTGTTTATTTTTATTTGAGCCAGCGCTGACTCTAATCCTTCATGTTTAAATATTACTCAGAGAATACTACCCAGATTTCACTTTATCTTACATTGAACATTATTTATTCAATAAATAATCTTATATTTTTCTTTTAGTAAGTGACTGTGTCTTAATTTCTGTTTGGGTAACGGCTAGTTTGTAAGTTAGTTAATAAGTTTCGTAGATATAAGCAATTGATTAGTTCCATAAATGGAAAGAGATTCCTTTTGAAGTTATCGGCCACAGGTTCTTACTTGAGCGTGTAGATACTCCCGTGACGCGTATCCCAGCGGACTGATTCTCATCCGAAACCACGTAAAATAACTATATATAAAATCACAGATTTTATGAGCGGAAAATGGAATACCCTGAGACGAAATCAAGAGCTACCGGGATAACTTGGCACTGACCGTTACATCGACGGGTGCAATATTAATCACTTAGATGACTATATTGGAAATTTAGGTGAGACAGTTCATGTTACGATACATATTATAAATGAAAGAAATAATGAAATTAGAGAAATGTTACCAAATGTAGTTCCAAGAACACAAGATTCCAAAATAAGACCAAAATTTCTTGTTTTAAAAGTGTTTGATGGAATTTTTGTTTATAATTATGTTATTGGAGTTAAAGCTAAAATGTACAAAATCAATTATATTCTATAGAAGATACACATCCTAATTATGAAATATTATTAAGATTAGATTACGATCCAAATTCTATAAATTTATTGTCACAAATGAGGCAACAATTAAGTAATAGTATTCTATTTTTAGAAATTATTTAAATCTTAACAACAATTATAGAGGAGAACAATTAATTCAAGGTATTAGTAATTTGCATTTAAGACCCGAATTTATTTATTTAATCTGATCCAGGGCATCCTAGATTTGCCATAAGACACATAATAATACACAATAAGTATTTTGAGTGAACATGAAAATGATTTATGTATAAAAATTACAGGTTACAATTAACCATATTAAATGTCATAAACTCCATATAAATGGTTTCAAAGAATCGAAACGAAGTATTTGATGAGTGAGACTACTATCTCATCTTTAGACTTCTCGCTAGTTTATATTTTTGTCGTCATGTGACGAAAGATTTCGGAATTGTTCCCCTCGCACCAAAGAAAAATCCAGTCACAGTAATTTTTTATGGTTATACGACTCAAGTAAGAAAGGGATGGTTGGATTATAGATATCCTTTTTCTCATTGTCTACGTCAGTCGGCCGATATGCAGAAGATTCAAAGCGTACCGTAGAATCAATCATTTCTGCTTCGTTCCTCCGTTTGTCAATCGCTATAATATCAACCCTGCGAGTGATGCCTCCATCGTCTAGGCAGTGGACTTCTTCGTACACTTCTAGGCTTTTGAGATGTGGAGCATTAGCAATCAGGTTTCTGATGATGTTATGGCGTTTGATCCTAAGCAGTTCTCCTTGAGGGCAACTCCCCATCACATGTGGTAAGGTTTCATACTCACTGCAGTGACTGCAGTGGCCTGTGCTGGTAGAATATCCCAGCAGAGTACGTACTGGTGCAACCATCGCGGTCATCTTCAACATCTCCCTCCATTCCGAACCAGTTAAACCATCCCTTCTGGTAGCCCAAGAATTAGCAGCAGGAACTTGAGCAAATAACTCAACACCTCCTCCTTTCTGTGGATACGCACATCAAGCTTCAAATTCGCGTGTTCTAAGTATATCGCACAGTTTTATATTGATAAACATTGGATTATAACATAATTTTTATCAACCCTGCTATTCCGTGATTATGGTAAAATTATAGGGCGTTGACTACTTGGAGTTCCATTCAAAAATCTGTACTGTTGGCAACATTTCGTCAAACAAGGTACATATATACATATGGTACAATGAAGGGCTTTGGCATGCTGGAGTCCCTTTTATCTTCAACAGGAACAGTCCAAGAATACTTTGAAAAACATCTTTAAATGTTAATAAATATTTATATCCGTTATTACTTTTAGATATACATTTAGTTTCCAGAATTCATGCCTACTAATTCGGCTTGACAATGATCATCGATATCATAAGTTACATCTTTCTGCTTTGGTAATTTTTTCATGGGTATATGAATTTAATTTATTATTTCTTCTCTAACATTTACATTTTTCCAATTTTTATAAATTTTATTTCCTTACTCTTACATTTTGAACATAAACCTTCAATTCTAGTTCGTCCATTTTTAGTCGTAATTCTATTAGTGTGAACTGTTTCAATATTGTTTTTACATTTCAAACCCAATCATGATTATGCGTTTATTAAGAGAAAAAAGAATATAATTTTTAAAGAACACCTTCATCAGGATCGGGTTCAATTTCATCAAGTATTATTTCACCAAAACGTATAATTTTAATTTTGGAGGGTACAAGGTTATGATCTTTTTCATTAATTGTAAATCCTATTTCGCTGAAAAGATTAACTTTAAATGACGTACTTATATTTAAAGGATTGATAATTTCTGATGTTCGATGATTAATAGGTAACATTAAAGAATTTACTGATATCGCGTCCGAATATAAAACAGGAAGGGGGTTTTCGGAATTATAAACCGAACTAAAAATTTTTCTTACATACAGCTTATACAAGAAAAAGTGAGAAACTGCAGTATATTTTTGGCAAAAAATCTTTATCTAGTTCAATTTTATCAAATAATTTTCTTTCTAATTTCTCTACCTTTTCTTTTAATCCATCTGTTTTGGTTCGATAGCTGTTAAATGTTCTTTAAACAAATATTCAATTTCTTCTTCTGTATATTTTTTAAACTCTTTTTTAGATAATTATACCTTTTGAACTTGTAACCTGTAAGTTATATATTTTTGTAATGCTTCATTGAATTACTTCAAATTAAGTGCATCACCATCTTCAATACCCTCACCAATATTTCTTAATACCTTTTTCTCTTGAATCCATAATAATCTTCAGTATACCAGATGATATTTTTGAAATCATCATCAAATTTCTCTTGGGTAACAAATCTTCAATTTTACTATCTACAACTACCTTTTTATACAAATTATCATCTATAGTTTTCATAGTTTTTGGATTCATCATCAAATTCCTTCTTAGGTAACAAATCGTTAATTTTGTTATCTACATCTGTCATTTTATAGACATTATCATCAATTTTTCTTTCAGGTAACAAATCTTTAATTTTGTTATCTATATCTGTCTTTTAATAAATATTATCAGCAATTTTATTTATTAATCATCTGCAGCCTTCTTATTATAAAAACTACCATCTATAGATCCCAACAGACTGTGGATATCTTCTTCAAATTCCTTTCTATGTAGTAAAACTTTAAATTCTGCTATCTGTATCTACCTGTTTATAAACCATTTTTGATAAACCTAATGACTCATCAAATTTATTTAGAGGTAACAAATCTTATCTTTATTTTTATCTACATCTGTCTCTTTATAATCATTATCTATAATTTCAATTATACTTGTTATTTTTTGTTAAGTGAAGATATTTCATTATTACCACCATCCTTAATTTTATATCCAAATATATACTTATTTCATTTAAAATGTCATTAAATTATAATTTTCTAAAAACAGATGTAAAACAAAAATACACAAATGAATACATCTATATTCATCAAAATTTTTAATTCTTTGTGCATTATAAAACAAATGATTTGAACCTAGATAATTTTTTTTGCTAGGGGCTTTACGTCGCACCGACACAGATAGGTCTTATGGCGACGATGGGATAGGAAAGGCTTGGGAGTTGGAAGGAAGCGGCCGTGGCCTTAATTAAGGTACAGCCCCAGCATTTGCCTGGTGTGAAAATGGGAAACCACGGAAAACCATTTTCACCTAGGTAATTAACTAATTGCATAGGTATATTACCTCCAAATGAATCAAAAAACTTTTCATTAAATAAGAAATCCAGTGAGTACAAAGATGATTCAATCATGAAAGCATTTCTGAAATATTTCATTTTAATAACTACTTTTTCTAAATCGAAATCACTCAGTGGTTTATTATATTTTGAATTATTTTAAATTATTTTACTAGTTTGTTTTCTAACTCCACTACCTGTTTTCCATTTCCAAATTCTGTCTTTTTTCAGCTGATTCAGCTTTATTTATTTCTATTATGAACAGAATGTCAATTTCTGCCGCTCCACCAGCTAATGCTCCAAGAGCAACCAATGCAGCAATTAAAATTTGTTAAAATCCTCCTTCGTGTTTTGGTAATCCCGAACATTCTTTCTCCTTTTTTAGATAATCATATACTTTTTTACAGTTGGAATAGCCAATGTTAATAACAAACTTCCAACTTTTTGATATTTGTTGATTTCTGACTCTTTTGTTTATCTGTGTATTGTAGTATTGTGATAGTACATATATCACACCCTCACACTACATGTAGACGTGAGAGATATTATTGTCAGTATTCGATTTATTATTATATTTCTTCTTCTTCTTATTATTATTATTATTATCTTCAGTATTTCATTTGTATATTTTGTCATTAATATTTGTAAGCTGGGAGGTCTCCACATATGTAGTATGAGTAATTTGTTTTGTACAACGGCTGGGAAAACATTGCTTTAATAACTCTGGTAATTTGTATGACTCATGCGGACATACCAGTGTCTGATGAGATGAGCTTGATGTTGTACTCGGAAAGTTCTATGACTCATGTGAAACACCCCAGAGTTTGTTTTTGTCTTGGCAGCCAGAAGCAGTCCAGGGCGTGGTCTTGACACGAGGATCTACCATGATTGGCTGGCCAGGATCAATCTCGGTGTAACGTGTGAGAGCTGAGGTCTTTATACACTTTGACATCACAGCGGAACCACACATACTGTACGGGAATGAAGTAGTGCTAACACACAGGGGAGTGAAACTGGATATACGGTAGTGGAGTGACACTGCTGCAATATACTGGACTCGACTTCAAACGTTTGTGGAACGTAGTCTTTTCTATGTTTGTGAAAATTGACTGATGTGCAACTAAATATTGTAGCACTTGTGGCGGCCTGGCATTATATGTTGGTGAAAGCTACCTCAGGCTTTCCATAATTTGTGTTCAGGATCGACAAGCGTGTGTTGCTCAAGTGAATATATGTTTAAAACAAGTGTTAGACTCAGTGAACACAGTATAATGAGGTACAGTATCTGTGTGATAAGTGCCGAATATGAGAATCGGCAAGTCGTGTTGATACAGAGACAGTGATGGGTTCTTATATACATATATGTAGATTGTTCAACGAACTAACCGCAAATGGTGGCTTAGTTCTCGCTTTCGTTTTCCCACTGTTTTTTTGTTGTTGCTGTTGTTGTTGTAAATATGGAGTTTTCCAGTAATATTTTGTTTGTGTACTATAAGTGTCTTTTGGTGTGTTGACGAGGTGCTCATGCACGGATTTTATTGAGAATATAGTTAGATATTTTAGAATCAATGGAATTATTGATGAACCTAGGTGCAGTTCCTACCTATTTAGTCGTTTTCAGAATGTTAGGTGAGGCATGTAGCAGATGTACCAGCACGCAGCATTATGTACACGCCCTGGGAGATAAAGAATTGTCATGCTGTATCTAAATTCGAGGGATCCATTCTGCTGAACTCTGCGCCCATACCTAGGACATTTCGATAAATTTTGTTTATTAATTTAAGTTATTTCAAGCATTTTATGAAGTTTTGAGTAATTTTCTATTTATATGATTGTATTTATTCGGTTAATTATTTTATTAAATGTTTGAGTAATTTTATTTATACAGTTATTCATTTAAATATTTTAACTTATGATATTTATTATTGTTTTTTAGAATTCACAAATTATTACGTTGGCTGCCCAACGTGTAGCTGAATGATTGGTACATCTGTTACACTTATAATCGTAGATGCACTTGTCAGGTGTGGATGGAAGTCTACAAACTATATCAGTGAAGTGTTTTATATGTACATGATATGTATGTTGGAGTATGAAGAAATGTTGTGGCGAGTCGAGTATTATATAAAATTAATTAGAGAGGTTGTTAAAGTTGCTGGTACTAAGAATCAGAATAAGAGAGGCCTAAAGATTTCCACCACATTGAGTCTATCGAATTTAAGTGAGAGTAGCGAAATGGCTGATAGTAGGTAAGATAAATTGGCAACGATATTTGAGGAACCGAGTAACCCGCCTGAAACTCAGAATATAGCGGATCAAGAGGAAGGTTTGACTCTTAGTATGTTTAAATCGCTATTTGGTGAATGGTCCAGTAAGATTGATAGTCAGAGTAAAGACTTGAAGGGTGAATTAAATGTTGTTAACAGTAAAAGTGATGTATTGTCCAGTAAAATCCATGATGATAATAATGTTGGATTGTCCAGCAAGATTGATAGATTAAAGAGTTGAAGAGTGAATTGAGTCTTTTAAGTAATGAAATATACAGTATTAATATTGAATTAAATTCAGTTTGTACGAAACTGTCCAATAAGCGTGAGAATGCAGAGTAAGGAGTTAAATTCACTGAGTGTTGAACTGTCTAGTAAAATTGATAGTTCAAGCAGTGCTGTGAATAGTAGAATAGATGAATTAAACCAGAAGTTTGACCATCAAAGCAGGGAAATACAGAAAATCAATAATAAGGTAGAAGCTCAATGCTTGGAACTGACTGAGAAATTCGAATGCCGATTTAATGTAGTTAGGAAGGTATTTGATGAAAACAGCAAAGAATGTCACAAGTGAATAAAAATAGTGGAAGATGAAGTAGAAGAAATAGGTAGAATTAAAACAAATCAGAATGTTTTAGCGAAGCGAATAGATGAGAAGAATGAGAAATTGGAGAAAAACCTTAAGTTGGTAAAAGATGATCTCAAGTCAGTAGAAGGAAATGCCAGAATGGTAGTGCAAGAAGGAATTAAAACCTGTTATGTGAAATTAAGGCAGGAGATCAGTAAATTACAAATCGGTTGCAGTATATGTAGTAGGTACGTATCTTGTACGAAGGACTCTGAATTACCCAAGTTTAATGGTCGGCAGTTTAATCCGATGGAATTCTTGAAAACGGTGGAGAAACATTTTTCCAAGATACTTGATGGTGGTTTAATTGAGTGGAGTATGGTTGATGAGATGTTGTATGTTGCATTTGTTGGAGAAGCGAGATATTGATTTCAAGTTTATAGACAGGGTATTTGGAGTTTGGAGTAATTTAGGGAGAAATTTAGTTCAAAACTTTGGACTGAAGTCATTCAGGGAAGGGAAAGGAATCGCGTGCTATTTGGCAAATATAGACCTCAGGAAGGTGTGTCTATGACGGAGTTAATTCTTGGCGCATGTTCTGATCAGCCAGAATAATGAAGGTCTAGCAACGGATATACAGTCTGCCAGATGTTGAGACATATTTTGAGAAGGTCGGATTAGCTGCATGTGTGCCGAAAATTGTTACGATTAAGGAATTAGAGCAGCTGTTAGAGAGGTATGATGCTTTCGAAGAGCAGGGGAGGACTGGGCAAAGTGAGGGTAGGAATTATGGGGAGAATGGGAGACAAGGTAATCAGCTAGGGGGAGATAGGAATAATCATAATTTCAGTCATTCTAGGCAAGGGAATCGGGGTGATAATTCCGGAAGGGGAAACAGACAATCTAATCAGGGAGTTCATCGCCAGGAATATTTTGGCAGAAGACCTAATCAAGGGGAATCAGAAAGTAGGGGGCGTACGGATCAAAGGCCGCCAGATCAAGTGCAGACACATGATAATAGTGAACAGTCCGCATTAAGTAATTTAAACTTGAATCGGACTTCTTAGTTGGGTCAGACAGGCAATCCGATACGGAAATTCATGTTCACGCTATGAAACAGGTAAGTTACGAGGTAGACGTGAAAGAGGAATTATTGTATGACCATGTGTTTTGTGATCAGAGAGATTTTGAGTATAGGGGGCGTGATGAAAGTAAGAAAGATGTGTCGGATGACTTACTTTGTGCTAGTGGTGATAGTAATAGCGGTGTTGCGATCGATAATCTTGTGGAAGTTTCTGAAATTGAAAGTAAAGTATTTTGTGAGTTGATGAAGGTTGTTTACTAAGTGAAGAGTTGTTACAGAGTATACACCAGAGTGAGGATGTTTTTGTTTATTTAAGTGTACGTGAGGATATTAAAGTTAGGTCGATTATGTGTGAAAATTTAGACTTTGAAATTTATGAAACTTCTGGTAAGAGAGTTGAGAGTATCAGTGTTGTTGGTATGAAAGTGTTGCATGTAGGACCCGGTATGGAATGTCGTGAAGATGGTTTAATTGTTGGGTCATTAAGTAGTAAAGATACTGATTTCGAAGTGTATTATGGTAAGAATTTCAGTAAAAGAGTGAGCGCCAGTGAGAATGGAAGTGTGCGTGAGATGAAAGGAAGTATTTTCAAGCGAGTGTGTAATGTTTTATTTGATGGTGAGAGTTGTGTGTATGATTCGAATGACGTGCTGAATGATATCGATGTGGAATGTGTGAAAAAGTATGTAATCAGTTTGCTTGCATTAATTATGGTTTGGTGGAAGAGAAAACGTAGTAAGATTCCTGCGCATTTCAGAAATAGGAATTTCTTTGTAATGAATGTACCGAATGAAAGCTTGTATGATTCTTGTGTGACTGGATGGGATGAATGTTTGTGTGTGAGATAGATTGAATTCGAGATGTGTTCGGAATTTATGACGGTACGTATTCCTTGTCTATCGATGCTGATGTTAAGTTTATATATAGTTTCTTATTGATACCAAGGTCCGTATACTGTAGACAGTAGAATAGGCAGGTGTGCTTAACAACTTCTAATTTCTGACGACAAGGTCCTTGGGACATTTAATATATATGGTCTTCGAAGATATAAGTGATAGGATCTGCACCTCCGATGTAAATATTATCAATTGTGAATTAAGTGTACAATATTAAGAAGGGATTGTATTCAAGAATATAGGAAACAATCGGAGTTGTTTGTATATAGCCATATAATTGTTTAGACAAATTGTATTTCGCGTGCGCGATAACAATGCAGTAGACGCAATGCATATATCATTATTACAGCAATGTAAGTGTTCAGTTATACCATTTATGAAGTTCTGTTTCGTGGTGAATCATAATATGTGATATCATCGATTCACCAAGGAGGCTTTATGTGATAGTACACATATCACACCCACACACTACATGTAGACGTGAGAGATATTTTGTCAGTATTCCATTTATTATTATATTTATTATTATTATTATTATTATTATTAACATTATCATTATTATCATTATTATTATTATTATTACTATCTTCAGTGTACCAGTTGTATATTTTGTCATTAATATGTGTAAGCTGAGAGGTCTGCACATATGTAGTATAAGTAATTTGTTTTGTACAACGACTGGGAAAACATTGCTTTAATAACTCTGGTAATTTGTATGACTCATGCGGACATACCAGTGTCTGATGAGATGAGCTTGATGTTGTACTCGGAAAGTTCTATGACTCATGTGAAACACCCCAGAGTTTGTTTTTGTCTTGGCAGTCAGTAGCAGTCCAGGGCGTGGTCTTGACACGAGGATCTACCATGATTGGCTGGCCAGGATCAATCTCGGTGTAACATGTGAGAGCTGAGGTCTTTATACACTTTGACATCACAGCGGAACCACACATACTGTACGGGAATGAAGTAGTGCTAACACACAGGGGAGTGAAACTGGATATACGGTAGTGGAGTGACACTGCTGCAATATACTGGACTCGACTTCAAACGTTTGTGGAACGTAGTCTTTTCTATGTTTGTGAAAACTGACTGATGTGCAACTAAATATTGTAGCACTTGTGGCGGCCTGGCATTATATGTTGGTGAAAGCTACCTCAGGCTTTCCATAATTTGTGTTCAGGATCGACAAGCGTGTGTTGCTCAAGTGAATATATGTTTAAAACAAGTGTTAGACTCAGTGAACACAGTATTATGAGGTACAGTATCTGTGTGATAAGTGCCGAATATGAGAATCGGCAAGTCGTGTTGATACAGAGACAGTGATGGGTTCTTATATACATATATGTAGATTGTTCAACGAACTAACCGCAAATGGTGGCTTAGTTCTCGCTTTCGTTTTCCCATTGTTTTCTTCGTTGTTGTTGTTGTTGTTGTTGTTGTAAATATGGAGTTTTCCAGTAATATTTTGTTTGTGTATTATAAGTGTATTTTGGTGTGTTGATGAGGTGCACATGCACGGATTTTATTGAGAATATAGTTAGATATTTTAGAATCCATGGAGTTCATGATGAACCTAGGTGCAGTTCCTACCTATTTAGTCGTTTTCAGAATGTTAGGTAAGGCCTGTAGCAGATGTACCAGTATGCAGCAATATGTACACGCCCTGGGAGATTAAGAATTATCATGCTGTATCTAAATTCGAGGGATCCATTCTGGTGAACTCTGGCGCCAATACTAAGGACATTTCGATAAATTATGTTTATTAATTTATTTCAAGTATTTTATTTATCTAATTATGTTTATTTATTCATTTATATAATTTTTATACAATATGTTACAGTATATATCTATAAATTTATTCGTTTTAAAATCTTCGTTTCAGAGCTTTATTTTGACAGCTTTTGGTGTTGCATTCCCTTTTTAGAATATATTGCAATCAATACTAAATCCTTTCATTTATTAAAGAAAAATATTAATACTTAAAGACACCACCAATTTCCATGTGTTTCAATACCCATTCCTAAGTTTCTTTTTCCAAACATAATTCCTGTAACAGCTGTTGCTGTAAATCTTTCTTTAAAATGCATCTTTAATATATATTCTTTCTTTTACAGCATGCTATGAATTTTTATCAGCTTCATATCTATGATCTAAATCTTTATTATCTCCATAAGCAATATTATGTTGTTTACAAGCTTCATCTAATTGATTTGAATATTTAACACCATCTGCTAATTGTCTATCTACTTCATTACAAGGACCACAAAACATATATCAGGTAATATTAAATCAATATTATTTTCACCTATTTTATTGTTCATCCAATTAACTAATCTTTTCCCACATTTTTCTGATTTCCAGAATGTGTGAGGAATGGTATTTAAGAATCTAATTAGGTATGGAATTCCTTTAAGAATATTCATAATAAAGTCGTTAAATTTACACATTATCATCTTTGTTATTCCAACATTTTCATTATGATATGCGTTATTTCCAGCATTTTGTTCACCGTGAATAGACATTAATCATTTATTAAAACCCTAACACCATTCATCCAAACATATTCAATTCGTGCTTGTGAATACTTCTAACAAAATTAAATCCAGATGTAGGAGGAGTAGATAGAGATGCAGATCTTTGTATTCTATTTGTTTTTCTGAATGCCATATATCACTTATCAACAATTTACCCATTTTACCCACACTACTTTTGAGTTTGGGATTATCCACATCATTATCTCTATGAATTGGCTTTGTCATTTTTAAAATTGTTCCATTAGTATTTTTGTGTTCATCAGTATAATCATAATCGTTTTGGAAATCCTTATCATATCTTAACCCAAACCTTGGGTCACTCATTAAAGGTTAATATTTTGAAATTATTGGTCCAAGGTGTGTAATCATATAATCAGTTATTTCTTTTTGAAGTTGTGATTGTAAATTTTTCTGACTTTTCTTGCTGATTTTAAAGCTTCGTTTTCCTCAGCTCTATCATCCAATTCATCTATAACATCGGATTCTTTAGAACTAGAAGTAAAATCGTCTTTATACTCATTTCTTAATTAATTAATTGTTTTCCAACCTCTCTATTTTCTTATATAGCTGTAATAACATTTTCGCCAATATTATCCAACTTATTTCCTAAAATATTAACAGCATCAATAACAGGTTGATCTTTTTTATACATCTCATATTCTGTTATAGGTTGCTTCTTCCATTTTCTTCCTATATTTCTTCCTATATTGTTTCGCTTTCTTCACAGGCTCAGCATCATAATGAGCAAACATTATTTATTAACAAAAAATATGTTAACGTTGAAGTTAATTTTTATGTTTACGTCTTTATATTTGTAGAAATGTTTTAATTTTATTTCTGTATCTAGCATCATTAGTTCTGCGATTCTTATCAATAGTAATAAAACCAAGTTCTTCATTCCAACATATGCTAGAAATTGCCTTAAAACCTTCAAACTTCACATCCCCACCAACAAATTCTTAAAATGGTATCATCTTGTCTGAAAATGTTTAAAAATTTCAAGTTACGTCTAACCAAATGTTTTGGTATTTTCGAACATATTTGAACTAAATGAAAAACCAATGCCTTTATATCTTTCTCGAGAAAAATATACACGAACAATATCTTTGTTTTCCAATATAAAATCATCAAATATTACGACTAAATTTTCTTCACATTCATTTAAGTTAATTATGCTTACGTCATCACTAATAAATTTTACAATTGATTTTCCGAATTTTTCTTCGTTTTTTACATTCGTTCATAAACTGTTCATACTTCGGTTGATCTAAACTTCTAGCATAAATATAAATCTCATTTATTTTACTGCAGTTTTACCACCCAGGTTTAAAAGTATAATTATCAATCATTAAATTTGTTTTGCCGCTGCCACTATTACCAATGATTCCGCAACGAATAGAATTTGGCTAAAGTTCTCCATGTCACTGTTTTGTTTTTTCTCAGGAAGTATTACTGTTGGATCCAAATCTACTTTTATATTTGTACACTTTGATCGATTTATGTATTTATAAATAAATAGAATTTTTTAATTAAGTGATACATCATCAGTTTTAGAAAAAAGATTAAATGTTCCATTGAGAGAAATAACGAAATACACTATGAAAAAGTACCAGATACGATAACTGAAATGTTTATTCCACGAAGACAATGTAATGTAGAAAATTAACAAAAAGCTTTTCAAATTCAAGAACCCGAGATAAGTATTGTATAAAATAAAGTTCTAAACAGATTAGAAATAATTACTGATTATAAAACATGTTTTGATAAAGAAGAAAATATTGGTTCAGTTTTAGTTCAAAATAATCAAATTGTAGAACCTAAAACCAACACAACGTATCAGAAATAATTCCTCTCGAAATGATTAAAATCCATTTTAAGTACGATAATAGTATATTTATAAAATATTCTAAGCATTTTCGCCGTGAAACAAATATTATTGCTACTTTTATGCCTGATTTAATACGAGGTATTTGGTACACCAATAATTTATGAACCAAATGCCCAATATATTTTCAGTTTTCGATATAATTCAAAACTTAAAAATAACTATAACCAATGAACACGATGAATTAATAGATTTTAATGGTGCAAAATTAGCAGTAATTTTATAGATGAAATAAAATTATTGTAAAATTATGAGCAAGAAACAACGAAATTTCTCGTTATAGCTCAGACCGCTAATCTGTAGCAGTCTCAAAAATTCATAATTTCTTTTCTTTCTCCAAATAATCACTTCTTTTATTACTATTTTTGTAATAAATGGATAAAAAAGAAAGTTGCCAGTGGCAGTCATTTCCTAACAGTGAAAAAACTAAAAATAATTAAATTTGCCTAACAAGGATGCAGAAACAGATATTAAATTTGGAGATGTTGAATTTATAACAATGCCTATCTGTGTCTTACTTTCGATGCAACTCATGCTGACGGGAGTGATTACACTAATTATGAAGGAAAATCAAATGTGAAACTAACTGAAAATTTTCCCACTCTATTATCGCAAGCAGTTACTATAGAAAAGCAAGGATATATTATCTGTCGATTTGATCATCGAAATAATTCTTCAACGGTTCTTTATCGCCTAAGTTCCACTCAAGGTGATAATATAATTTATGAAGGTTAATTTTATTAATGATAATAAACTTCAGACAAATCAAATGAGGTCTTATATCCCTTAAGACTCTTAGGTGGATTTTTTAAAGATCATAAATAAATAATGTGGGAAGGCGATTTAACTGTTAATTTTACTTGGAGCCAAAATGCAAAAGTTGCTTTATATACTAAGGTATATGGCTCACTAAAAATGCCGAAGTAGCTGATGCCGCTGGAAGTCGTTCTGACGAAGGACAGGTTACTGTAAATTTGATGGAAATAAGAATACAAATTGTTAAATACGAACCAGTTTATGACCAAGAAAAACAAGCTAAAATCATAAGTGAACCGGAAGTACCTACAAACTCAAGAAATTTCTGGCATTAGCGGTAAAAATAACTTCGGAATAGATACTACAGAGTACTACAATTCAATATAGTTTGATATGCCGTGTTTTATTTCTGTTGTTTCAATATAACAAAAAAGTAATCAAGATCTAGATTCTTCTAAGTTTGTTCAATTTCAAAATATTTACGTTAAGAATGAAGGAAACGGGATATCTCCAGAAGAAATGTGGAATATGTCCAGCTAGTACTCAAAGCATTTTAGAATTTAAGCGCGTAACTGTTTTAAAGTCTGTTTCTTCTGTTTATACTGCGGAGTTCATCAATTATTACTCTATTTATGTTACCAATATGATTAGGTGAAGAAACGTACTATAACGCTCTGTGCGACATTTAATGCTAATATTCCTGATAACAAACTTGCTTATATAACTATGTGAGGTGAAGAGAAGTTAACCTATGATATTAAACACGGAATAATAACTAAACATTCTTAATATTAAATGAATAAAATGTTTAAATGATTTCATGAGTTGATTATTGTTTGGTCTCACATCTTAAATAATTTTATCTAATAATAATAATAATAATAATAATAATAATAATAATAATAATAATAATAATTGTTCCAGGGTATCTGTTGAACAGAAGAGGTGAAAGAAGGTGCCGGGATGAATTGATTTAACTAGAAGGTCAAAGTTAATTTAAAATTTTAAGAAAAGGTTATATTTTCTTTTCTTTTAAAAAACAACAAGAAATAAAAATGTTACAGGTGCCAGTATCAACAAATAAGTCGAGTCAAGATATGATAGGTGGCATAAACTGATATTGGGCTTCAAGCCCTTACTTTACAATTTTGAGCTCCTAGCTCACATTACAAACACAAATTCGTTCAAAGAGCAGAAATACCCTAATACGCGGAGCCCTTGCTCTTCATTACAATATTAAGCCTCCCCGAGGCATTCTTACAATACTAGGGAAGAGCTGCCCCGCTCTCAGATTTCCAAGCCTCTTAAAGGCAATACCAGACTTCACAATTAATTGCCATCAAGCCACAACTTACAACAATGACACGGGAGTATCTTGTACCCAATCTACTGGGCCTTAGCAGAAAAAGAACAGGTTAAGTAAATGGCCCGAAATACAAAAATGAACGGAGGCGTGTACTTGCACTCCTAAATACTCATTTTAATACTCAAAAGGCACAAGGCCGATGAAAAAGGGGCTATTCCCAAACTATGGAGGTGACCCGTATATGAATAATTTAAGACATTGCAGAAAGCAAGAAAACCAGTTACCAAAACGCAGTCACCTCAAACCAATATGAAGGCGAGCTCGAGAGGGCAAATCACTTTCTATCCCCGAATTACAGTTGCAGATTTTATGAAGTCTTTACATAAGCCGGCAGAAAATTACATGTTTAGAAAAGTAGGTTACATATTAAAGTTTCGGACCTTTCCCGCGGGTTAGACTGCTGAGCTAGCAAGAAATAAGATGTTAAACGTCCATTACCTTGCTGAAGAGCTGCTGGCTGATGAAATAGGCACCACCCACCTCCTGCTACACGTCCACACACTAGGTTGGATGTTGATCAAGTGGCCAAGAGACGCGAAAATCAGCAGTTTAAAAACCTTCGGGGAAAGTTCTACCTCTATGAGAGAATGTCCAAACTTATTTCTGAATGGAAAACAAACCAAGTAGAATTTCACACAGTTCAGGAACTTCACCAAAAAAATTAACGGTAGTGACATCTTCTGAGAAAATTTATAAATTGGTCCAGTTTTTAGTTCCGAGTTTCTCCTGTAGGGGAGATTCAATTGGCGCAATATTTAAACGTGCGGCGTAGAGGTGTACCTCCCGGAACAATAATAATAATAATAATAATAATAATAATAATAATAATAATAATAATAATAATAATAATAATAATAACTATTATAATAACAATAATAATAATTTTAAAATGTTTGTAATATAATGTGCGTATTAATATGAAGTTCAATAAACTTTGTTTCATTAAAATCGACCCATAAATGGCTGAGTTATAGGCATTAAATTGATGATTTATTAATTGAATTTAAATCCGTTTGGTTAATAGAAATATAATTACATACATTGAAACACTGGGTTCAGGCTCGTTCAGGCTTGTTCAGGGTGTTTTTCCAGATTTTCGTAAAATGATAGATTTTTAGACGTTCTTGCGTTTTTTTGTGTGTTTTCTCTTGTTTTTATTCTTCGTGCAGGCTCGACGAGCGCAGAAATGATGATTTTGAGATATTGTTAAATTTGTAGTAAAAATGCGTTTTGTCATTGATATCTCTTTAATTTTCACTATTTTTTTTATTTTTTGCGTGTTTTGCTAAATTGGGCTAAATTGCACTGGCGCTCTCAATATCTATCTACGAATGGAGCCAGTGCCAAGTGAATTACACAAACCGGTACGGTCGTACACCTATTTTCAGCTCTGTACCGTGATGCCAGTAAAATTAAAAACAGCGGACACCTGCTAATGACTTGTCGAAGCCGTTGAATTAAAATGTGTGACCCTTCGTAGTACACCGGAAATTGAGTCAGAATTGCGTAGTCTGACCGGAGGTTTATAACAGAGAGGTTAACCGAACCCTCGGTCAGTCAGTAAGCAGTTAGTCAGTCCACCTCCGTCTCGGTACGATCACCCGTATGAGTGTATTGTATTCCTTTGTATCCAACCGAATTCGAGTGATCGCCAGGGGACCGACTATTCTGGACTTACATCAATATGATTTGGAAATGTAAGTGGATACCCAAAAACGGTATTTATTCACTTTCAATGGGGAGGATAGGTACTAAGCAGACGAATTTCCAAGCTTAATAATTCGCTATTGCCTAGGACAGTACACGATTTCATAAGACAAGGTGCAAAATACATGTTGTTGTATCAGTCCATAGACAGGTTTGATCAGAACTCCATGCCACCCAATCCTGGGCTATCTTTTCATTTCTAAGTAACTGCTGCATCTTACATCATCACTAATCTTCTTGTCATATTCGTACCTTGGTCCAAATCGATCTCCTCTCACCAATTCGATTCAGTATCTTTTCTTTCGTGATTCGACCTATCCATCTCACCTTCAGTATTCTTCTGTTTAACACCACACTTCGAAAGCTCCTTTTTTTCTGAGCTATTTATTGTCCATGTTTCACTTCCGTGCATTACTACGCTCTTCAAAAACATATCTCTAATTCCTATACCAATGCTTCAAGTAAGCACATTTCTTTTCTTAAGAAAGGCCTTCTTTGCTTGTGCTCGTCCTCCTTAATTCTGCCATCGTTACCCAAGTACAATATTCCTTGAAGACTTCATTTCCTGCATCACCTGCGCTCCATTACTTTTCTTTTGTGCTCCTTACTGAAGACTTTGTCCATACCATTAAGCAATTTTTCCAGATCTCCTGCAGTCTCAGATATAATAACAATATTATCAGTAAATCTCAGGGTTTTGATTTCCTCTCCTTGGATTGTGATTCCCTTCCCAAATTCCTCGTTTATTTCTTTACTGCCTGTTCTTTATAAACATTGAAAATTAGATGGGACAAACTGCAACCTTGCCTCACTCATGTCTCGATTGCTGCTTCTTTTTCAAAGCCCTCGATTGTTATCACTGCAGACCGATTTTTATGCAGTTTGTAGATAATTCTTCGTTCTCGGTTTCTGCTTGTCCTACTTTTTTCGATTCTCTAAGAAAAGACGTAAAGTCAGGTTTGTTTCACGTGTTCCTACATTTTTTCTGAAGCCTAGTTGATCTCCTCCCAGCTCTGTTTCAACTTGTCTTTCTATTCTTCTGTAAATAATACGTGTTAAACATTTGCAGGCGTAAGATACCACTTCGCACTTGTCAGCACCGGCTTTCTTGGAAATAGGTATAATAACATTTTGCCGCAAATCGGATGGCAATTCTCGTGTCTCATACATCTTACACTAAATGGAATAACCCAGCCATGTTGGCTTCCCCTAAGGCAGTCAGTAATTCAGAGGGTATGTCATTACTTCCAGGTGCCTTGTTCCTCTCGCAAAGCTCCGTCAAATTCTGACCTTAAAATAGGGTCTCCCATTTCATCAGCATCAACAGTCTATTCTTGTTCCAGAACCTAATCATCTATATCTTTACCTTGATACAACTGTTGGATATGTTCCTGATATCTTCTGCCTTGTCGTCTTTCCCCCGGGAGTGGTTTTCCATCTGAGCTCTTAATAATCATACACCTAATTTTCTTTTCTCCAAATGCTTCATTGATTTTCCTGTATGTAGCATCTACCATTCATAGGACCATATAACATTCAAGAGCCTTGCACGTCTACTTCAGCCATTCTTCTTTAGCTGCCTTGCTTCTCCTATGCAGTTCATTCTTTAACAGCCTGTATTCATTTTCGCCCTCTTCATTTTTGGCATTCTTATACTTTCGTTGTTCATCAATCAATTCTAGTATCTCCTGAGTTATCCATTGATTCTTATGTGATCATTCCTTTCCTCCTATCATTTCCTCAGCAGCCCTAGGGACCTCATTCTTCACGACTGACCATTCTTCCTCTATTGTGTTTTCTTCAGCCTTTTTATTTAGTCCTTGTGCAACATGTTCCATGAAACAATTCCTCACACTCTTTTCTTTCAAATTGTCTACATCCCTTCTCCTAGCATTCCTTCCTTTCTTCAATTTCTTCAACTTCAGGTGACATTTCATGACCAACAAGTTGTGGTCAGAGTCGAAGTCTGCTCCTGGGAAAGTTTTGCAAGACCAACACCCGGTTTTTGAATCTCTGCATAATCATAATTAAGTCTATTTGATACCCTCAAATGTCCCCAGGTCTCGTCCACGTATACAGTCGTTTTTGGGCTTGAACTAAGTACAGTAGAGTCTCGCTCATCCGACCTTCGCTTATCCGACATTCCGTGTTATCCGACACTGTTAGACTTAATTTCAACTTTTGGTGGAGACTAAATTCAGGCACACCCGCTGTGGAGGGTGCGACCATGGGGCAAGCACTGGCCTGAACGCTGGCGGTAGGACTGGGTTTTTCTCAAGGACAGGTGCAGTGAGTCTTCAGTCATTGTAGTATTGGTTCGGTGCGGATGTTATAATTTTCATATCCTCTGTGAGTATGGCGAGTAAATGGAAGAAAGTGACTGTTTCTATGGAACACAAACTGAGTGCATTAAAGAGACTGGACAAAGGGGAAATTCTTCAAAATGTGGCTTCATATTATGGTGTTGGACGTGTTACAGTGGGAGACTGGAAAAAACAGAGGGAAGAAATTGAAAAGTTGTGCTCTACCAGAGCAGAGAAAAACAATGAAAACATGTCAGTACGAAAAAGTAAGTGAAGCACTATTTCTTTGGTATCTCAACACCGGGAAAAGGGCCTGCCAATATCTGGCACCATTCTGCGGGAAAAGACTGTGTATTTCCAGAAGGATTTTAATGAAGGGGACCCTAATTTTCCTGCCAGTGCTGGGTGGCGTGATCGGTGGCAAAAACGGTACGGTATTAGGTAGCTTAATATCTGTGGAGAAAAGTTTCTTTTCGTAAGACATGTGGAAAGTTTTCGTTTAATACTGCATGTACTGTACAATTGAATTGGTAATTCAATAAATAGAGCACCGTAATATATGTCATTATTTTAGCCTTCCTGTTTGTTTTAGTTCATTTTCAAAGTTATTCTGTATTATCCGACATTTTCGGTGATCCGACGTACTCCAGGTCCCGTTTACGTCGGATAATCGAGACTCTACTGTATGAGCAAGGAATAAATTAATATGGTGCAGAATTCATCTTTGATTCCTTTGTCCCGATCCTAATTCTCCTACTGCATTACCTTCTCTTTCTTGGCCTACCAGCATTCCATTCTCCCATCACAATTAGATTCTCGTCACTTTTTGCATATTGTATTAAGTCTTCTATCTCTGCGTATTGTACCCGCTCAAAGCCTGAGTCCCAACCAGCTTTTATCTCAGAGGGTGTTACGGTCCGAATCTATCGCAACTAATAAACAATAAAAAAATTGAAGATATAAGATCTCCAATTAAATGTATGGGCGCCATCCAATCAGTACTACAGGGTTGAACGGGACACTCTAATTATTAACTTTAAGGCTCATCATAAAAACACACAAATTTATATTAAATCAAATCAAAGGGTAAAATATGAAGGTTCCGTCCTAGGAATGGGGACGGATATTTAAACGGCCACAAAGGGTTTACTATGCTACAAGAACAAGAACCTGGAACTGTTTCCTTGCAAATGCTAAAGGAGCATTTTATTTAATTTGAAAATGTTTACACACAACAAAATTCGTTGACCCTTAATTTGCCGGTTATTTTGCAAATCATTCCTGAAAATTTTATATAACATTTTACACTTTTGACCATCCATCCATTTGGGTGGTGGAACCGTTGATTTCTGAAGGTGTCAGTTCGATCCTTGTGAACACCATGATCATTGATGGTCATGGACCAATTACCTGTTGGCCAAGTGGGCGCGATCACATGAATCATGTCATCGCCTCCACTTTTATTGAGATGAGACCAGCCCGTGATACTACAAAACTCTCCCAGGTTTCGTAACCAAGATATGCTAATCGTTAAATGAAAGAAACGACAAAGGGACTCTAACCTAACGGTCCAGATGCCATCACATTACAAATATCAACTTAACTTATTATTTACAACAATTTGACATGATAACGTTATTTCGCCAGCTGACTTCCCTAGTATCATTCAACATCATCAATCGAAATAATAATAAAAACATTTTAATTTAATTTTGATTATTATAATTATTATTATTATTATTATTATTATTATTATCAGTGGAGGTCATGATTATCGTAACACGTAATCATCATTGATTTAATATTTTAATTTCATTCTTCACCATTATTATCATTCTCAAAAAATTTAATAAATTATTCTTATTCTCCTTCAAATTATTATTATTATTTTTATTATTATTATTATTATTATTATTATTATTATTATTATTATTATTAGCTTGATAAGTTTATATTTTTATTTCAAATCCCACCATTGTTATAATGTGTAATGCATAACCCTTTACATTTATGATCTAGTTTGGCACTTAATCAATTAAGACATGATTTACTTGGATTATTATTATTATTACTATTATTATTATTGTTATTATTATTATTATTATTATTATTATTATTATTATTATTATTATTATTATTATTATTATTATTATTATTATTTCGAAAATTTATATTTTAATTTCAATCTTTAGAACTTAGTCACATATGTTATCTCCCAAATATGAACCACCAAGGTCCGATTTCATATCGGTTGGGAAATAATAACGGTATTCGAACCCGCAACCTTATTTTCATACTGTCGTTAATTTATGGGAACACCATGTCCTCCAAAGACAAATCTCAAATCCCATAGCACCTCGCAGTGTAACTTTGATAACGAGTACTGAAATGAAATACAACTAAGGTTACGTCAATCATTAATGAATGTGGCTCACGTTTGCTTTCATCAACCAATTTCAAATTAGTTAATCATTTTAATTGCTGATGATCTGGTAAAAGTATTTAATTAAGACATTTATGGAGAATTTTTCCTTATGGTGTAACCCAACTATTGGTTGTTGTTCTACAATTTGTGCGAATTTCATGATTTTTCTTGACCACTTACACTTTTGGGAATTTAATTTCACGTTTATAATAAATTAATTAGTTAAAATTTTGTCTGTCCCACTGTCATTTAGTAGCGATAGTAGTCGCAGTATTTAATTCCTTCTTATACCAATTTAGAAGAAGCGTCCCGAACTGATCGCGTCCTAAGCAGGTGAGAAACTCCGAGCGGTAAGTGCAGAGCGCCGAGGCTGAACCCTAGAGCAGATTACCGCCACTTCAACGTTCCCAAGGGTAGAATACAACGTGCAAGCAGGAGATCTTCCTATTCAGGGCTCTTCGAGAAAACAACAGCAACACAAGAATTTTTACTAATGATGAGTCATATTTCGCACGTGATGGAATTTCCACAACACCCATGTCTGCACCATGTTGTTCAGAGTAGCTTTCGACATGCGTTTTCATTGAACTTATGGGTAGGAATCATCGGGGCCACAATCATTAGCCATTCCGTATCCCCCCCCCCCCGAAATTTTACAGGGCACTAGTATTTGGAGCACCTAACTGAAACTTTGCCGCAGGCACTGGATTACTTTCCTCTGCACATACGAAGAGATATGTGGCTACTTCGCTATGGTGTGCCCCCTCGGTACTTAGACAGGACTTTCACTGACCAGGGGATTGGGAGAAATGGTCCAGTCCAGTGTTCGGCCCAAAGCCCTGATTTAAATCTGATAGATGTTTATTTCTGGAGCGTGCATTCGGGCAAATGGTGGTCACATTCGACACATTTTGTAATTCGAGGACCTGTATATTAGTGAGGGATTCTGATTTCTACACATTTACTTCTGTTTGGAGTAATCTTCAGGAAACGGTAGTAACAATTACTCATAAAAATAAATATCTAATTTTGAAATATACTTGTAGGGCCTATGTTTATTTGCTTAAATGGCATCAACCAATGGGAGGAAACTTTCAGTAACGCAGCACTATTCTTTATAGTAAACTATTTTACGCGAACAAACTTAGGTCTAGCCTTGTTACTTGTAATCGCGGTCTTGTGCGGCTTTGCCAGCTTATTACAATTTTTTCATACACTTCACTTGGTTAATAACACTTCATTTCTCCATTATCAGTCATATTTTTTGTATTTATGCAGTAGGATATGGATTTATGTTGGGCAGATTCACTGGAACAATTAGTGAAAAAGGTATGATTGAACACGTCACTGATATTCAAATAACATTACGCCTTAAGAGAGCTGAAACAACAGTCAGGCTGTTTTAAGTCCGCCCTAACAGACGCCGGAGAGTCGGAATCTACCTTTAGATACCACCAGATTGAACTAGCCTGAGCCACTCAGCGCGGCTGGCTGTACACGACTTCAGAAAACCTGGACGTCCCACGTAGAACTCCTACTAAAACTTTCTTCGGAGTCACGTGATTCTTGAAATGAATATTCCGACCTGGAGGGAAGCCAGCAGCTAAGCCACTGTGCTAAACACTCCCTACTACTACTACTACTACTACTACTACTACTACTACAATAATAATAATAATAATAATAATAATAATAATAATAATAATAATAATAATAATAATAATAATCTCCTTGCGGCTATTGAAGGCAGTTGAGGAAGTGAAAGGTGGACACTTGTAGTCATTTTTGGTGTCAATTGAATAAACAACACAGCGATGTACCTCTCCACGAGTAGAAATCATATTTTATAATATTTTTGACTTCATAACTTGAAATAGAACCTACGTCCTCCCGAGTGAACTTATCACACCTTGGTAAGGTAGGTAGGCCCTGATGATATTGATGATGATAAAACAATAGTACTAATAATAATAATAATAATAATAATAATAATAATAATAATAATAATAATAATTTTGAACTTTTCGTTCTTATTTTAGATTTAGTGGAACATATAACTCTAAAGACTTATATATTCATACGTATTACCGGTACTGTAAAATAATATTTCTCGAAATGAAATATAATGAAATGAAATGAGGAAGTGAGATAGCGAGATCACCCACAGAATTTTTTTTAAATAAAAATGCACTTTATGATGATGACGGCGATGATGAATTCGCTGCAAACAGAGGATTAAAAGTCTAACTCTAGTATAGAAAGTGGAAAGACGTACGAAGCAGGAAATATTGCTGACAAAAGCGTTTCGCTTCAACCTTAGTTAATATCTGGAGGCAGTCACAAATGTTGTCTGTATTCCAACACTACGGTCCTACTTAATGAAGCGTCATGGCCAAACAATGGCTTCCCTGAGGAGAGTAACATCAAAGCCTCCGCCGTATCCGCGACAGAGAAAATAGGCCAGCGCCAATTCAAATTATGAGAAGGGAATAATTTCACCTTCAAAAAGAAGTCTCTTGATATTGTTTAAAGAGGAGGGGAAGGGAGCACGTGCAGGCGTCGCCATGATTAAGGGATTAAGAGCAGATCCTGTCACTGTTTCCGCGACTTCAATAGCGATACAGCTCAGTCATTAAGCTCCATGTAGGGAGCAGTGCTAGAAATAATGCGCGGAAATGTCCACGCTGTGATTAAAGTGAAGCTACGATGGCTTGGGGTTCGATTCTTTGGTTGTAACATTCACCACTGCAGTTCCTTGTACAGTGTGTTAACTCATTCATATCATGTTTGAGATTTATCAAAGGAGACTGTGCGTGGGGTTCAGATTCCAATTATACCTGCAGGCTCCGTGAAAATGATAAGGATATCAGGAGTCAAGCAAAACTAGGTCGTGTATGCTTACTTTCTGGAGATGACTGATATATCCCCAAGGTTTCCTTATCGTGATATTCTGCTTTTACACCAAGGATTGTGCCTTAATGCCCATGTATGTGTGTAATAGTCGGTATGCGCTTGCCGCTACATGTTCATTATATAGGCCTACCGCATATAGTCTCTCAGAGTCTATGGCATTGTATGTTCCCCGCACATAATATTGTATCACACTTATTCACTTCCATGTAGGCGCAAACCCTGCGAGGGACTGTACAATTGAAAATAGAAGTGACCTACGTGTTCAAGTCTTCTTGAAGCTCAATCAGACATCACGCTCAGTCCTAAGATAATCTTCAGAACTTTCAAATCTGGATCATGTTGTTTGTTGTTTGAGTCATCAGTCCATAGACTGGTTTGATGCAGCTCTCCATGCCACCCTATCCTGTGCTAACCTTTTCATTTCTACGTAACTATTGCATCCTACATCTGCTCTAATCTGCTTGTCATATTCATATCTTGGTCTACCCCTACCGTTCTTACCACCTACACTTCCTTCAAAAACCAGCTGAACAAGTCCTCGGTGTCTTAAGATGTGTCCTATCATTCTATCTCTCCTTCTCGTCAAATTTAGCCAAATTGATCTCCTCTCACCAATTCGATTCAGTATCTCTTCATTCGTGATTCGATCTATCCATCTCACCTTCAGCATTTTTCTGTAACACCACATTTCAAAAGCTTCTATTCTCTTTCTTTCTGAACCAGTTATCGTCCATGTTTCACTTCCATACAATGCCACGCTCCACACGAAAGTCTTCAAAAACATCTTTCTAATTCCGATATCAATGTTTGAAGTGAGCAAATTTCTTTTCTTAAGAAAGCTCTTCCTTGCTTGTGCTAGTCTGCATTTTATGTCCTCCTTACTTCTGCCATCGTTAGTTATGTTACTACCCAAGTAACAATATTCATGTACTTCCTTTAAGACTTCATTTCCTAATCTAATATTTCCTGCATCACCTGCCTTCGTTCGACTGCACTCCATTACTTTTGTTTTGGACTTATTTATTTTCATCTTGTACTCCTTACCCAAGACTTCATCCATACCATTCAGCAACTTCTCGAGATCTTCTGCAGTCTCAGATAAAATAACAATATCATCGGCAAATCTCAAGGTTTTGATTTCTTCTCCTTGGACTGTGATTCCCTTTCCAAATTTCTCTTTGATTTCCTTTACTGCCTGTTCTACGTAAACATTGAAAAGGAGAGGGGACAAACTGCAGCCTTGCCTCACTCCTTTCTGGATTGCTGCTTCTTTTTCAAAGCCCTTGATTCTTATCACTGCAGACTGATTTTTATACAGATTGTAGATAATTCTTCGTTCTCGGTATCTGATCCCTATCATCTTCAGAATCATAAATAGCTTGGTCCAATCAACATTATCGAATGCCTTTTCTAGATCTACGAATGCCATGTACGTGGGCTTGTCCTTCTTGATTCGATCCTCTAAGATCAGACGTAAAATCAGGATTGCTTCACGTGTTCCTACATTTCTTCTGAAGCCAAATTGATCTTCTCCCAACTCAGCTTCAACTTGTTTTTTCATTCTTCTGTAAATAATACGTGTTAAAATTTTGCAGGCATTAGATACTAAACTAATGGTGCGGTAGTTTTCACACCTGTCAGCACCGGCTTTCTTGGGAATAGGTATAACAACATTCTTCCGAAAATCGGATGGGACTTCTCCTGTTTCATACATCTTGCACACTAAATGAAATAACCTTGCCATGCTGGTTTCGCCTAAGGCAGTCAGTAATTCAGAGGGAATGTCATCAATTCCAGGTGCCTTGTTCCTATTGAGGTCTCTCACAGCTCAGTCAAACTCCGACCTCAAAATTGGGTCTCCCATTTCATCAGCATCAACAGCCTCTTCATGTTCCAAAACCAAATTATCTACATCTTTACCTTGATACAACTGTTGGATATGCTCCTGCCATCCTTCTGCTTTGTCTTCTTTCCCTAGAAGTGGCTTTCCATCTGAGCTCTTAATATTCATACACCTAGATTTCCTTTCTCCAAAGGTTTCCTTGATTTTCCTGTATGCAGCATCTACCTTTCCCAGGACCATACAGCCTTCGACATCCTTGCATTTCTCCTTCAGCCATTCTTCCTTAGCTACCTTGCACTTTCTATCCACTTCATTCTTTAATCGCCTGTATTCTTTTCTGCCCTCTTCATTTCTAGCATTCTTGTATTTTCTTCGTTCATCAATCAGGTCTAGTATCTCCTGAGTTATCCACTGATTCTTAGTTGATCTTTTCTTCCTTCCTAACATTTCTTCAGCAGCCCTACTGACCTCATTTTTCATGACTCTCCACTCTTCCTCTATAGTGTTTCCTTTAGCTTTTTCATTTAGTCCTTGTGCAACATGTTCCTTGAAACAATCCCTCACACTCTTTTCTTTCAACTTGTCTAGATCCCATCTTTTTGCATTCTTTCCTTTCTTCAATTTCTTCAACTTCAGATGGCTTTTCATGACCAACAAGTTGTGGTCAGAGTCCACGTCTGCTCCTGGGAAAGTTTTGCAATCCAACACCTGGTTTCTGAATCTCTGCCTAATCATAATGAAGTCTATTTGATACCTTCCAGTGTCTCCAGGTCTCGTCCACGTATACAGCCGTCGTTTGTGGTGTTTGAACCAAGTATTGGTAAGGACTAAATTATGATCAGTGCAGAATTCAACCAGCCGACTTCCTCTTTCGTTCCTTTGTCCCAATCCAAATTCTCCTACTGTACTACCTTCTCTTCCTTGGCCTACCACTGCATTCCAGTCTCCCATCACAATTAGATTCTCGTCACCTTTTACATATTGTATTAAATCTTCTATCTCCTCATATATTCTTTCGATTTCTTCATCATCCGCTGAACTAGTAGGCATATAGACCTGCACTATTGTGGTGGGCATTGGTTTGGTGTCTATCTTGACGACAATAATTCTTTCACTATGCTGGTCATAGTAGCTTACCCGCTGCCCTATTTTCTTATTCATTATTAAACCAACTCCTGCATTTCCTCTGTTTGATTTTGTGTTGATAATTCGGTAGTCGCCTGACCAAAAATCTTGTTCTTCCTGCCAACGTACTTCACTTATGCCAACTACATCTAACTTTAGCCTATTCATCTCCCTTTTCAGATTTTCTAACCTACCACAACGATTCAAACTTCTAACATTCCACGCTCCGACTCGCAGAATGTCAGTATCCATCTTCCTGATGATCGCCCCCTCTCGTGTAGTCCCCACCCGGAGATCCGAATGGGGGACTAGTTTACCTCCGGAATATTTTACCCTGGAGGAAGCCATCATCAGTACATCATTCATACAGAGAGAGCTGCATGTCCTCGGGAGTTGGTTACGGCTGTAGTTTCCCGTTGCTTTCAGCCGTGTAGCAGTATCAACACAGCTAAGCCATGTTGAGTATTATTACAAGGCCGTATCAGTCAATCATCCAGACTGCCGCCCTTGCAACTACCGAAAGGCTGCTACCCCCCTTTCGATGGACCATTCGTTAGTCTGGTCTCTCAACAGATACCCATCCGATATGGTTGCACCTGCGGCTCGGCTATCTGCATCATTGGGACACCATAGAAGCGAAACAAAAAATGCATTATATATCTACTTAACTAATGAATAATCAGTAATCAGTAATGGAATTACAATGTTACTTACAACTTGCTTTCAGAGTATGGTCATCCCACTGATTTACATAGGCTTCCTCATCCTGTCGAGCATCTCTGAACTCCTGAACTGCAGAATGATTCTGCCGTCGTTAGAAAATTCACCCACTGTGTCAGAAGCAATTAATTTTTTCTTCCTGTGCCAGCACCCACATCTTGGCTCACAAATGGCTTACTAAGCACAAGATCCCTTTTTTCACCAACAGAACCTGCATATGTCTCAAGGCTGTCAAGCCCTAGAAAGGCAATAAATCTTTCATGTATGAGCTCCAAAAGTCTCTGAATGATATTCCAGTAGCCTGAAGAAAATAACTCCACCAACATGTTAATTAGATAAACAAGGAGCTAGGAAAACACTGTATGTAATACCAGGGTTTCGGTTGATAGTCCATATGAGATAATGTAAGCGAAACCACAAGATCTCTGGCAGCGTCAGTATTTAATCTAAAAGATCAATGAATTCATCATCGGGCAAAGAAAACTCTCTTCTTACGTTTAGTAAGTTCGTGTCTTCATTGGTGACCGGGCGGATAAGGGCCGTGAGCTTGCATGCGGGAGATAGTGGTTTCGAACCCCAATGCCGGCAGTCCTGAAGGTGGTTTGCCGTGGTTTCCCGTTTTCGCACCAGACTGTACCTTAATTAAGGCCACGGCAGCTTCTTTCCCACTCCTAAGCTTTTCCTATCCCATCGTCGCCATAAGACGTATCTGTGCGACACAAAGCTACTTGTGCATCGTGAACTGAACATCTACTTGGGAATGGATCTGCAGAGAATTCGAGGAATGCACGCGTAAATTAAAAGCAAGATTTTCAGTTGAGACCATAAACACTTAACAGAAGGAAGAATGAATTACTTATCAGTTTCAAAGTGGGTACACTGCTAATGTGGCTCGGTTAAACGATTATCGAATACAAAAGAGCAACTGCTGTATGGATTCGAAATAGAAGAATGTAATGCTTATCGGATCTCCAGAACTGATTATATGACTATGACTTTGAAATTTAGGCTAATTATAAAGTTACATACAGACTTCCACGAATTATACATGAACTGTGAGATCGTGAGAAATTAAAAATTGAATAACGGCAATAACATTGCATGAACGTCGTCTCAGTTGGGGAAGTTTTAATTAGATAGAGGACAGAGGATTTGGCTTATTTGTGGATACTGAACAAGGAAACAAAACTTCAGATCCCTTTAATTAGCGACATAATTACGTATCAATTATATTCTCTCTTTTTCATTGTAGTGAAAAGGACGCAGCGAACCGGGGCGGGTTTACAATAAGAAACTCTATGAGGAGGTGTTCTATAGAATCGTAAATATAATATGAATCTTAGCGTGTTAAGGCATAAGTTGTGCAGGTAAATTTGCCTGTAATACTCGAATGTCTTCACGTGCTTTCCTTGTTCGAAATGTGATCATATAAAAATAAATTTCCTAAGAAGTGTGAGGCCAGAAATAAAATTAATATTTATGCCTTTACTGGCGGGACGTAGTGTTTACAGTGCACTGTGTCTTCTGGTATAGGCTAGAGCAATTTTGTTACTTTCAATGATCTGTCTCTGTCTTGTTCTTGGCTTTGACAATATGAAAGTAACTGCGGTATGAGCTATGCTAGTAATGTCATTCCTTATGCAGCACATCCCAGAGGCAGACCACTTTAATGGCTAAAGACAAAGTTTAACGTTTGTAAGCCCAAAAAATCACCCATTGATGTTCATGATACGTTATCTCCTTCAAGACGAAAGCTATGGTGTTACACTGGCGGAAAAAATATTTAAACGGCAAGAAATAGTGAGGAAAGCAACGGGAAACTACCTCACTCCTCATTTCGCTAGTACGCCTCTTGAGTGATTCCTATGCCGTCTATAACAGCTGATGGCAGAGGTGTGGAGGATCCAACCAGCCTTAGGGCTGAGGATTGAACACACATAAATTTATTAATATAAAATGAAGTTCAAGTTAATTCATTTTAATGTTGGTTTGTGCTAAACACCAGTGCTATTAACTGCCGTCCTCGGAGGCCCGGGTCCGATTCCCGATACCACCAGTATGTGGTTGAAATGGTACATGCAGCTCACTTGGCCTAAGAGGCGCATCACCTCGGGATGATAATACGAGTTTACTTTAATGCAATGGATGTCCGGCTTCTTGGGGTCGCGGTTTCGGTTCCTGATTGGGGCCGTTTTAATCATTACAATTCATCATTTGTTGGGCCCGTTCTCACGGATGCGCAGGTCGACCACAAGGCGTCAACTCGAAAGACCTGCACCAGGCGACACGCCATTATTATTATTATTATTATTATTATTATTATTATTATTATTATTATTATTATTATTATTATTATTATTATTATTATTATTATTATTACTTTATTCGTCCAATCGAGGTCAATGATACACCATATGCCTGCAGCATTATGTTTCATTGTAATCCTACATTATGAACAGTGGAAGCCTCCAAGAACTTCTCTCTTTTGGGACTGGTATTACTCTTACTTTCTACAATTGTTACTTTTAATAGTTTTCTCAAAAACACAACCTTCCAAATTGAACAATTAAATGGCAAACAAATCGTTACCAAATATTTGTTGAGCTTTCTTCAGAGTGAAAGAGCAACGTTGAACGAAATTTCACATTTTCTGACGCAACTCTTATGGCAGAACTGTCCACCAAACTTCCTCTGGCGATAAAATGAATCATTAATAAGTGACTGGAGCAAAAAGACGCAATCCACCCACTGGGAGAAACGTAATCTCTCGGACTTTGTTCCTTGTTCTTATTCCATCACACCCGTGCCATCGTAATCACTGCTTTCGGCTTCCTGTTATTATAGCGGTTGATTTTTTCATGAAACTACTCCCTCGACCCCTGCTAGGATGTGTGGGTCGTTGCCCATTGTATCAATGCAATGGCTATAATCTTTCATTTGTAATGGCGCCTAGGGCAGGCCTAATTTCGGCACCTCCAGGTCCACCGCATTTGATTTGCGTCCCCCAGGGCAGGAAAGAGGGAAGTAAGGAAGGGTGGGGCAGAGGAGGACACAGTAAGACCGCAGCTTGATGGAAGCCAAATATGGCCACGTGTCGAAGTGGGCAGGACACGTGTGAGGAGGCTGACGGCAATATATTGTCCAGATATATGATGATTTGATAATTGTTTGATTGATTGATTGATTGATTGATTGATTGATTGATTGATTGATTGATTGATTGATTGATTGATTGATTGATTGATTGATTGATTGATTGATTGATTGATTGATTGATTGATTGATTGATTGATTGATTGATTGATTGATTGATTGATTGATTGATTGATTGATTGCACACCACACAAACTCCAGTAGACGTTCGGTAATGTGATTAACACTGGGCACACTTTAGGCATATAGTGAAGCAGTTTATACCATCTCCTGGACGCACTACACAAATGTAGTGAGGCAATTTATACCATCTCCTGGGCGCACTACACATATATAGTGAAGCAGTTTATACCATCTCCTGGGCGCACTACACATATGTAGTGAACCAATTTATACCATCTCCTGGGCGCGCTACACATATTTAGTGAAGCAGTTTATACCATCTCCTGGACGCACTACACCTATGTAGTGAGGCAATTTATACCATCTCCTGGGCGCACTACACATATATAGTGAAGCAGTTTATACCATCTCCTGGGCGCACTACACATATAAAGTGAAGCAGTTTGTACCATCTCCTGGGCGCTAAACATATGTAGTGAAGCAGTTTATACCATCTCCTGGGCGCACTACACATATTTAGTGAAGCAGTTTATACCATCTCCTGGACGCACTACACCTATGTAGTGAGGCAATTTATACCATCTCCTGGGCGCACTACACATATATGGTGAAGCAGTTTATACCATCTCCTGGGCGCACTACACATATAAAGTGAAGCAGTTTGTACCATCTCCTGGGCGCTAAACATATGTAGTGAAGCAGTTTATACCATCTCCTGGGCGCACTACACATATGTAGTGAAGCAGTTTATGCCATCTCCTGGACGCACTTTACATATGTAGTGGCTCAGTTTATACCATCTTCTGGGCGCACGCTTTATATGTAGTTACGTAGTTTATACCATCTCCTGGGTGCACTTTACATAGATAGTGACGCAGTTTATACCATCTCCAGAGTGCACTTTATATATATATACTGACGCAGTTTATACCATCTCCTGGGCGCACTTTACATATGTAGTGACGCAGTTTATACCATCTCCTGGGTGCACTGTACATATGTCGGTGACGCAGTTTATACCATCTCCTGGGCGCACTTTACATATGTCGGTAACGCCGTTTGTACCATGTCCGTGGGGAGAAGAAGTGGTGCAGTTTACCGAACGCGATCCATATTTCCTCTGCGTGAAATCACCCCGTATACTGAGGCTTAAGTAGCTGTATGTTACTACTACTCAGCGTTAAACACAACCTGTTGGGCGAAGCTACAGGTTAATACTGCGCAGTCCCCTCACCCCACCAGTTACACAAAGCCGATTTAAGGAAAGGGAATTCAATGTCATTTACCTCCCGAAAGTAGCAAATTGAAAATACAATTAAATTCGGATAGCGTATTTGTCATAATGAGCTTTATACATTAAGTATTGATGAATAAGGCGTTTCGTTGCTCATGAATCACGTGTAAGGAGAGTATAATGGAATTACGGCAAATCCTTATCTTATTACACAGAGAGATAGAGGTTTGAGAATTACGATGTTTTAGTTGCGCTGTGCTTGTGTTGCTTGTTCAGTTTGCTGGCATTATTATTAGTATTATTAATAGTAGTATTAATAGTACGAGGTAGTAGTATTTAACAAGAATCTTGACAAATACAATCAACTAGAAACATTCGGCTTGTCGTCACCCAACCGGACATCTTACATTCTGAATTATAGCAGGTCAGGGAATGACGTCCGCTGTCCTGTTAGTTTTCTGAACAGGCTTCACTGCCTCTTATATCAGCGACTATTTATTTGACTTCAGGAGAAGAAAAGAACTCATTTGTTACTCTTAGATCAGGACGTAAATCCTGGGCCATGGTGAGAATTCGGAAGTGATAAAGTGCTAAGCTAAACTCCATCAGCGAAATGTTATTATTATTGGTACGGGATACCGTGGTGGACAGGGGCGAAAGAAGGTGCGGGAATGAATGGGTCTGTCAAAAGATTAATTAAAATTTTAAATTTAGCGTTATATTTATTTTATCGGTTTTTTTTTTTTTTCAGAAACAAACTTTACAAAATTCACGTACCAAATTTTACTTACAATCTAATTGAACAACATTCAGAAAAACGAATGACAACCTTGAACTTGAGCTCACTAATTATACTGTACGTTCTAGAACGAGCGCTGCGGCTTCTTTCAAAAACAGTCAAGGAGACGACCCTCCCAAATACTTTTACAGAGTATTCAAAAAATACAATGTTTCAAGAGCACCATTTGCTCCACAAAGTTATCTAGGACACCACACTGGCCATTCAAAGGCACCATTTAACCATTACGATGAAGGAGAGACTTCGCTCTATTAAAATGTTACACTAGAAAACATAGTTCCAGAAAAGGTCCAGGGCTATCCAAGGCGCAACTTACAGTTGACAATTCAAAATCAAAATGATGCGGAGGCGGACACTTGCACTCCTTGAAATTTTCACTTAAAAGGTTAAAACCCTATTTGGGCTTCAGGCCTGAAGTTACAGAGGCGACTAGATGGAGAAAATTTATCTTACAAAAGCTACAGACAGAAGACGGTCACCTCAAAGTTAAGTTGATAGGGTGTCACACTCTCTATTCCCGAATTTCGGCTGTGTTTCTTAGGCTTGGTTGAAATTTGCATTAGAAGATGAAATTTTCATTATTGAAGATTGGAAACCTTCCCCTCGAGCTAGCTTTCAGGGTCTATCACGTAGTTATTAAATGGCTGCCATTACCTTAAGCTGCTGGAATACTCGATGATGGGCGAGACGTCCCCGCCTTCTCTATTAACATATCCTCAGTAGACTGGACGATCAATAAGACAGCCTGGTCGAACAATGTGCCAGCTTTTATACCCGAGAGCAAGGTTCTAGAGAGCTCTGGGCTAAGGCCCGACACACACCCAATTCTTATTGGGTAATCAAAAAGACACAAAACGGATTCAATTGGCTAAAAATTAAATATACAAAATGTTCTATTGGTGAACATTTGAGGTTGGTGGACAGAGATAGAAGTGTTGCAAACTGTAATACCCCCCAAAAAAAGAATAATCAACTGAGTTTAGCAAACCTTAAAATAAAATGTTACTTTAGGATTTTAATTGTTCCTCTTCACACTAGAGGGCATAACATAAGTTTTTTGGTAGAGACATCTCTATAGAAAAGTCAAAACTTCTTGCGCTAACTGTAGCGACCTTCATATATCAGATGACAATCTTCAAGTCGTTTCATTTGAATGAACGGGGCGGGTGTATCTCACGGTAAAGACCCCCACCCGCGTAAAGTCTCCCCTCACAGTTAAAGTTTGAAATTTTGCTAGTTAGAAGGAAAAAGAAATTAAGTTGTATTTCACATATAGAATTTCTTGATGAAAGTTCATTTTTAAGAAATTGCGTCGAAAACAAAGTATGAAGACTTCTTGGAGCTGTACCAGTACAGGATACACAGTTCAGGTTTTGACGGCAGAAGCAGCTGCCGCGGCCGATACCCTGGTGTGGTCCCTCGGACCCCCGAGTACCCTTAGATACACCTGTCCCACTATCATGAGTGGGCTAGCCATGGCGGTGGTCGCCACGGAGCAGATATTGAAACACTGTTTCCGGATGTTCAGGTGGTCGAGTTACCTCACCTCAGCCCTCGCTCGCCGTTATGAAGGAGACGTGGCCAGAGTAGAGTGGGCCCTTATCCCACGTCAGCATCACTCGCCACAGCCGCAGATGACGGAGAGGGCACTGAAACCGTCATTTACTTGGCGACAGAGATTGTTTCTTATGGAGAGCGAGAGTTGCTTATTTTTCTAAGCTGCAGGTTCAGATAAGGCGGGCTGCATTGAGGATGAGTGTGTGAACTGCAGGTTTGGTTTTGGAGGTGGGGGTAGGTAATGGCCGCCGGGCAACGGGGTAAAATAAACGTTTCTAGAGGAGAAGGTTGTACAGGATTAAGCACATAAATAAGGTACTGCCCTTAGATGGATATGGATGGGACAGAAGGCCTCCCCATATGTCTTACAAACTGATTTTTAAAAAGTTTTGTTTACCGAACTGCAACCGAAAGAAATATAACTGATTCCTTGCTGCCAATACTTAGTGGCCTATTCTGCAAATAAAAGATTATACGGGTTTAATCTGAGAAACGTGAACCCACTCAGTGGGTGCGTTGCCTGCAGGTACGAATTTCTTTAACCATAACCTGATCTCCAATCTTTAAATTTTGGGCCGCCGTAAACGATCATATGTTTGTCTAACCTTTTCATGAGAAGCCTTAAGGTTACTTCTAGCCTTCTTCCATAGGTCTCTGATATTATCGGGATATATTGTCTCTGGCAATATTTCATTGAGGGACCAAAGATTAGACAGCGGCGTGTTGGGAACAAACATGAATATGAGAGATGCAGGAGTGAACTTCTAGGACTCATGAACAGCCGAATTTAGAGCAAACGATAACCAATGCAGAGACGTATTCCACCTGGAATGATCTTCATGATGAAAGGATATCAAAGCAGATCGAAGATTACGATTGACCCGCTCAACCAGGGATGGTTGAGAGTAATAAGCGGAAGTTGTTTCATGCGGTATGGAGAGATCGAAACAGAATTTTCTGAATAAGTTAGACGTAAAAGCCTTTGCATTATTAGAAACTATATATTTACAGGGACCAAAAGAAGCAAAGATAGTATTAAGACAAGAAATGATAGACTGAGCGGTAGCCAGATTATTCGGGAATAACCATGAAAATCTAGTGAAGCCGTCTACACATAGAATAATATATGTATTCCCGTTCCCCTTTGATTGGGGAAAGGGTCCGACGTAGTCGATGTACAAAACCTTCCATGGTGCGAGATGCCTGATGCGATGACAATAGCCCCAGCTTTGTAGAAGGGTGGGATTATTAAGAAAGCGAGATATACAAGCTTTAACCATTTCTCTGATTTCGTCGTCCATATTCTTCCAAATAAACATCTCTCTAATTTTTCCCTTGTTTTGAAGATGTTCAAATGTCCCCTTAACAGGGTCTCATGATAGTATTTGAAGATCATGGGCACAAGAACCTTCGTAACCACAAGTTTCATCTTCTGATCGTGCCTCGAAGGGTAACACAAATCCCCGTTCCTCAATACATAAGGGACACCATGTTCCCCAGAAGAACGGATTTCCATTACAGGAGCCAGCACAGGATCTTCTCGTTGATATTTCTCAATGTCACGAAATAGCATAGGGGCATCCGTCAAAATAGCATTAATACTACAACGTATGGATATGGAAAGAGAAGGACTATCTTCCTGTTAACCTGCGAGTGGTCACTAGACGAAATGTAACGTGAGTGGTCGCGCGTGAGACTTTCTCTCACATTAAAATAAATATTATATTTTTCACAGTTTTGTGGGGCGTAAGACTGAAATTTACTATTGAAATGAAATGCAAGTTCTGCCTTATATATTTTAGACAAAACTGAAATGATTAGCTGTGAGAGAGAGAGACGGCGGATGGCTTTTAGCGCCGGGAGTGTCTGAGGACAAGTTCGGCTCGCCAGATGCAGCTCTTTTGATTTGACACACGTAGGCGACCTCCACGTCGTGATGAAGATGAAATGATGATGAAGAAGACTTATACACCGAGCCCCCCGTGTCAGCGAAATTTACCAATTAAGGTTAAAATTCCCGACCCCGCCGGGAATCAAACCTGGGGCTTCTGTGACCAAAGCCCAGCACGCTAACCATTTAGCCATGTAGCCAGACATGATTAGCCGTTTATTAAAGACACAAATTACTACTTAAAATAACATATGCAATGTACATAAAAATAACTTCCGTCCTAAATTTGTAAAAAATAAAATCTCACACATGCATTATGTCTAGTAATATTTACGTACAAAGCAAGGTTTCTGAACACAATATCATTTTCAAAAACAAGAAGTACTCATAATACAATTACTAACGCGTACGCGAAACTCTCACGCAGCGCGCACGGACACATAGGAACCTCTGTTCTGACTAGGGGAGTGGCTGCTTACCCTTTAAATATAAATCGCTCTACTCACGACAGTTATAAACTCAGCTAGAAGAGAGAACAGTCACCTCCCTTTCATTACTGTGAAGTAATATCACAAAAAGTGTGAGAAAAATCTCATATAGCTACCACTCGCGGGTTAACTGGTCTCGACCACATTAGAAAACCTGCGCCTTAGTCCATCAGCAACTACATTTTATGATCCCCTAATGTGTCGTACATCAAACTGGAACGCTGAGATCCTGATAGCCCAACGGGTAATACGTCTTGTACGACGCAGCCTAGCTGAAACCCAACTTAAGGCTTGGTTATCTGTCCCTAATTCAAATTGGACATATTCCAGACAAAGGCGGAATTTCTCCAGCGCAAACAAGACTGAAAAACCCTCGAGTTCGTAGATGGAGTAATTGGCTTCTTGAGCCGAAAACGTCCCGGACTCATAGGCGATGGGTCGCCTTCCGAGTTCTGTTTCTTGAAGAACGACAGCAGCCACAGCAGATGAACAGGCATCTGTTTGGACTATGAATGTCTTAGAGAAATCGGGCATAGCTAATACAGGGGCGTTACAAAAAGCTAATTTAACGTCTTCCAAAGCGGCTTGCTGCGACGGCCTCCATTCGAATTCGACGCCTTTCCTACGCAGCAGGTTCAGGGGCGCAGCCCTGTTAGCGAAGTTAGAAATAATTCCTGAAGAAATTCACCGTGCCTATGAATCTAGCAATTCCTTTGATGTCCTTAGGAGGCTTGAAATCACGAATAGCCTGCGTTCTGGAATGGTCTATAGAAACACCATCGGGCGACATAATATGCCCTAAGAACGACATAGAAGGCTTAGCAAAAGATACCATTGATAATTTGACAGTCAAACCAACCTTACGAAGGCCATTGAGGACTTCCTTCTGGTGATCTAATGCTCTTCGAAGGTCTCCGATAACACAACATCATCGGGTTATTGATACAGATATTCATATATGATGTCAGAGAAGACCCTATCCAGCAGTCTAATAAGGACAGCCGCGACCGTGCGTAAGACGAAAGGCACGCGGTTGTATACATATAAATCCCAAACAGTGGCGAAACCCGTCAGGTGTTTGGATTCGTCTGCCGGATGTATCTGATTATATGCCTGGAGAAGATCTAAGATGGTAAAGAACTTAGCCTTGCGAAACCATGTAAAACAAGAGTGAAGATCAGGAAGGGGCACGGACTGTATCACAAGCTTACGGTTCAAATCCCTGTAATCAATCACAGGCCTGAAACCACTTTGAGGGTTCGGTACAAGAAAAATGGGCCATGAATACGCCGAATAGGTAGGTCGAATGTTACCATCCCCTGATATCTGCTCAATAATATTCCTTAAGAGCCTTAATTTTATGTGGGGATAGCCTATAAGGAGAAAACCTAACGGGAATAGAATCTGTCAAGGTCAATGACGCCAAGGGTATATGAAAATACGTCAGGAAAAGACTGACACAACATTCTAATACTTTCAGCCTGATCCTCAGATAGATGCCTAAGATCTAACGACATCTCACTCTGGGTAGACGAAATAGATGCAAATGACACATAATTACATTTCAACAAAAGAATATTAATGTTACTAGCAAACTTGAATGTGCACGACTTGGTCTGAATGTCGAGCACAAGACCTGAATGAGACATAAAATCGGCCCCCAATATTACAGGGCAAGACAATTGTTTAGTTACAAATATCTTAATTATCCAAGTAAATTTTGAAATGCGAACTTTAGCAAAAATGAAGCCTAAAATTTTCAATGGTGATGAATTGGCCGAAACACATTTAACAGAAGACAAACAATAGTCCGGGAATTTGCAACAAGCTTTCAGTTTAAGGTTCCACTCCTCAGAAACAATTCCCTAGAGCCTTCAAATAATGAATTAGACGAAGTCTCTTCTTTGAAGGATTCGGTCCCTGATTTAACACGTTCAGTACCTGCTTCTGAGCGGGACACTTGAATGCCTGGACCGGCCATTTTCATGCCCGGCCCTCTTGATGTGCATCACTTAATACAATTTACAATTACTCCTAAACTATAAATGTTAGAAAAATGATACTTTGTGCTTACCTGTAGTAAATATTTAAGGTGTGATATCTGGTATGACAGGTTTCAAAATACGTCTAATTTTACACAGCCTATCTGCATTTTCGGCATAATGATTTATGTAACCGAAGTGAAGAAATGAAAGAATATGAAGGAAGAGTATTCGGAACATTGTTTTAGAAAATATCGGAGTATGAATAACAGGGTCTTCGGTCCAGTACATTTTTTTATCAGGATTTTGGACTAATCGGTTTCCACGATTGCATGATCGAATTCTTTGTGAAAGGCCGGGGCGCCACGACTATCACTTGACTCGCGTATAGATTAGTCTGCCCACACACATATTGATAAAATTCGTCATTCATGAAAATACTCACGTACGGTAATTCAAAATATCCTGCTTATTTTCTATTTGAACGTTTATACCTGAATTCTCTAAGTGGTGGAACGGGTGGACAATAACTAGGATGATATGAATCAGGCACTTCACTTTTCTCTATAGGCCTATCTGATTCGGGAATCGCAATTTCCTCGTCACTCTAACTTTCACTATCTGAGTCTATTTCAGGAATAAGTTCATCACCAGAATAATCATTGTGAACAATATCTAATAATCAATCTTCCGTAAGAAACTTTGTATTATAAGCCATTATACTACACTCGCTAAGAACGACACGCACTGCATTGGAATCTCAAGTACCGACTTGACGCGCAAGGAAGTTCTGAGATTTTCCAGCTAAAACTGCTGAGATAAACATGAGCCCACTCAACGCGAGAATTATCTCAGAAAGGTCAACCAACTTCCTGCTACAACCAGTAACGCTGACTAAGGTGTAAGAATCCATAGATGACGAATATAAACAGCATTGCTTCGCGCGGAACATTAGACGTCTTACGCCGTCCACGGTCCGCAATGAGTTAACTGGGCCTGAGCCTCGGGAAGGTGAACATTGTGACTCAGCCAAGTTCGCTAGTGACTTCCTATCATTTGGATTCGTGGAGGCAAAATCAGATGTTGAACAAGATGGTGTGCTGTTATTTGAAGTGCAATTCTTAGCAAGAAGGGAAAACGACCCGCACTTGAAACAACCTTAGGGGGAACAGCTCCGTCCCTAGTTCCACTAAATTTTATTTCTAAGATGTTCCGTTGATCCGCACGCACACACGTGTAGGAAATGTTCGGCGAGTTGGTGGCCGAGAAGTGCTGGATGACGGAGGGGGCTCCTTGGCGACTCGTAAAGCGTTAGCGTACCTTACTCCTTCGGCTGACACTGCCATTGCCTCTAATTCCGAGAGGCGAAACATAGCTACGATATATAGGGCGGAGAGATTCCTTCTACTATAGTTTGGAAAATTTTATCTTCTGGAAAATGAAGAGCGGATACCCTTGTATGGAACTTTATATCTTTAATAAAGTCAGAAAGGTTCTCGTTCAACATCTGTACTCTGAAATAGTACTTCTGGACTAAAGATGACATACCTCTAGCCGGAATGAAGTTAGCCAGAAGATGGGCATGGGAGTCTTCTATTGAAGATCTATCTGCTGTTGCTTTTATTATTTTGTCCGAGAACACACATACAGAATAGGGTAAATTATTTGAAGTATTTCAGAGTGAGAGAGAGAGAAAATCCTATGGCATGGTCTTGGAATTCGTCTAAAAACCTTAGAAATGGAATTACCTCATTAGTCGAATTAATGGAACATTTGGAGATGCCGTTAAAGAATATGTCTAAGGGGTAGGGAAAGCAGCTGAAACCGGGTGACATAATGGGGGACGCCATTGACGGTTGAGAAGGTTCAAACACTGCATTACGATCAGACACTGTTTCCGATGGGGCAGATGTTTGTTGAGTAGCCACAGATTTTCTACTTTCAATAGCCTTCCTGGAGTCCTCTTTCTCAGCTATAATTACTGTTTGAACATGGTCAACTTTAGCACTAGCGGCCACCGATAAAAATTGACGAACTCTATTCGACATTTCAGACAGGTGTTCCAATAGAATACTTGCTTCATTAGCAAGATCATCCTTCAGTTTTAGAGATAATAGGTCCCTAGCCGTATTATAGACATGAAACAGTCTAGCTTGAACTTTTTTAAGTTGATTAGCGGAAGAATCGCTTACTTCAGAAAAACTAACTACAGAAGCTGGTATTATCCATGATAGTGGATAGAGCCTCATCAATTTATTTCTCCCCAAATACCGGGACACAAATAGGAAGTTCTAAGGATTCCTTAAGTTTGGCAATATCAGCCACAACCATGCCGCCAGATTGGACTTCCCTAATTAGAAATTCATAAATTAATTCCTCCTTGCACAAGTACCCGGGTGCAATGCCTTCACGAGGACCAATGTTGATAGCAAATATAAGGAATCTTGATAATTTCCAGCAACCAAGAATTTGTTTAGAGTTTGGAGCGATATCTAAGTTTAGCCGTCAAAAGGGGCTTTATCCAGGCCCATTCAGCCACGCTCTGCTACCACTTGGTACGGGGACATAGTGGACAGAGGTGAAAGAAGGTGCGGGCATGAATGGGTCTACCTAAGGCACTCAAAAGATTAATTAAATTTTTAAATTAAAATAGAAAATTACTTTGGGTTTCTAGTAGTTCCTCTTCACACTAGAGGGCATGACATAAGTATTTTTGGTAGAGACGTCTGTAGAGAAATGTCCAAACTTATTGCGCTAGTTGTTGCGACCTTCATATATCAGATGGCATTCTTCAAGGCGCTTCATTTGAATGAACGGTTTGGGTGTACCTCTCGGTAAAACTATTATTATTATTATTATTATTATTATTATTATTATTATTATTATTATTATTATTATTATTATTATTATTATTATTATTATTATTATTATTATTATTATTATTACTGGATGGTTACCAGGGTCTGCCTGGCCGAGGGGGTAAAGGCGTGCTCGGTTCGCCCGCAAGGACGTGGGTTTGAATCCCCGTCAGGAAGTCGTAAAATTTCAGAAGCGAGATTTCCAATTCCGGAGGTGCACATGGCCCTGAGGTTCACTCAGCCTTCACCAAAAATGAATACCAGGTTAATTCCTGGGGGCAAAGGCGGCCGGGTGTAGAGCTAACCACTCTACCCCATCAAGTGCCGAGGTTATGGATAGTGGAAGCCTTTACCTTCCACCCCTCCAGGGGCCTTCATGGCCTGTATGGAGATTGCTTTGCTTTGCTTACTGGATGGTTACCTAAGGTTGTAGTGTTCAATCAGTCATCAATGATCTGCATTTAGACCTGTCGCCCAGGTGACAATTTCATTATCGACTGTTGTCAAGGAAATTGGAAATTCATCGAACATTTCACTTGATAAATAACTTCAGTCCCTTATTCCTCATCCTATAAATGAATGCATTCTTTTATTTATAGTCTTGAATTCCAACTTTTTCTCCATCGTATGATATGTCCTACTTGCAAAAGCTCCACCTAAGCTTATTAGTGGCATCGAGCCCTTCCCACAACGTTGCCAGATGTTCATTGCCAATGGAGGAGTGCACAATGCTGTGATGTAAATCAACCGACTGTAGTTATATTATGTAATCGCATATGAATGAAGATACTGAACCCTTGAACTTACCGTTCTATCGTTGGTCATCTGCCACAGCTGCTGCAATAGAACAATATAGAACTCTTAAATCTTGGGGTCGTAGCGGGTATATTTCGATCACGATACTGACCAAACGATGGGTTTCAGAAGAGAGCCTAACTACTTTAAATGAGGAGCAAATGCGCTTACTAAATTTTATTAAACTATCAATGCAAAAATAAGTTTATAAAAAAACCATCAAATCATTTAATTATTTAATATTTAAACCCAGTCACATTGCAATGCGTGAATGTCACATTTTTATTATTCTTTAAGAGTGTTTCTTCAGAGTAAAGTAAAATATCATACAATTAGTGGACAGCAAAAACTATAAAAACGAAAATAAAACCTGAAAATTGGACACCATTTGATCCAAACGATAACTGAAAATTAATCCACACGATCCGTGGAAAATCTGACCTTCAACAAGTAGAATTCCAGATCTACATTTAATTAAGGTTATCCACCAGTCTGTTAACCTGTCGGATATAGGAACACCCGCCGAATGCACCCTTAATCGAACCAAATTGACTGTCAGTTGCTTCGGATAGGTTGCGAAATATTGCTGGAAAGGATGATGTTCACTACATGTTAACAGCAATAGTCATAATTAAAAATAAAATTCCACCATGTACTGTAATCTCGTGACACCATTAAGTTACGGAATTATCCCGATGTTAAAACGTGCATCACGCAAACAGCTGTTCAGAAGGAACTAACAACAACTCGATCCGAGAGGATCTTACGTTACGTCGTTCTGAAGGAACAAAACTGCGAAATGCAGGAAAGCCTTATTCATTATGCATTTAGAAGAAATGCTAAACACTGAAGTTATAGAAAAGTGGTATGTCACTTGAAAATCTTCTTATAAAACCAACACTTAGGTTGTAAACGTTTATACTATGTTTAATAAATTTACAAGTCCACGCGAAAAAAATCATAGGGAATCTTTCCATTCTCAAAATAACGACTACCATTACAAATCTGTCTACCTATGTTTGTCCCAATAAACTAACTACAAGTTATTGGTAGACCAATGTCTCACCTAATATAAAGTGAAAGAACGAAAATTGAAAATGAAATGCATTAACAGCTGACGAATCGAAACCGCATTCGTAGCGCAAGTCCGACATAAATCAGCTAAGTGTCAACACACGGCACTATCAAGGCATACCGGACAATCTGAACGATAAAATAAGTAAGTCGAGAAATAAAAATAAAAAATATTAAAGTTCATTGAAGCCGAACGTGCGTGGCAAACAACAGTAATCAATCTCCGTTAGCTAAGTATCCACGCTGTACAACCCTCACATTCATGCCACTAGTGGTCCCATGCTATTATGGAAACACCTTCTGGCTAGTAAGGATTATGCCGAAACATCGCCTCAATAATACTTTGATAACACTCTTCGCATTTACATTCACTACTGCAGACACTAACATCGTCCAAGTCACTTCGTAAAACACCTAACCTAAACTTGACTGTATACAGTCGACATCCTAATCCTGTCATCGAGCCTACGTAGTGTCTACACACCCTAACAAATAAATTCTATAACACTCGCAGCATCCTAAATCTATCGTTGAGCGGAAGCTGGGATGTCTACTCATCTGTATATTCATATGATACGCGGAACATGCTAAATCTATCGTTGAGTGGAAACTGGGATCTCTGTACATCCTCTAGAAGGTCAGGCGAAATAGAAACTTCAAACACAATCACTGATATTTAACCTTAAACCTTGGCGAAACTCTAGCACAATGAAATGATGCTTGCCACAGAATGAAGTAAAATCTGGAAATATAACTATATCCATTCCTTACAATATAAACGTGATATTGATATTAACAACGTACGGCTACTTTAATCAATGACTCAAACACAATCTCAACACACGCAGTGAACTTCGGAAAATAAAGTATAAGTTCAACATTCGTCTAACTTTACGTAAATATTGTCAAAACAATAATCACCACCACTACGACATTCAGTGTAATCCAGACATGAGATTTCCGAATGGCCTACCATTCTGAACATTCAAAACATTTCTATACACGAAACTACCCAGTGATGCGAATTTTCATCGATCTACACAGCCAAATTATTACTCTAATAACATCCAATATTCCATCCCACAATGTTTCCAATTAAATGATAATTTCGACTCGCAGTAAAAAAATGTATACTGAATGGAATTTCGTTATAATAATTAAATAACACCACAACCGTGTTTCAGAATGCCCTTTTGTTCGTGAGGTCGCTTATCATGCTGGTTTTACATAGAATCGTCATTTGGACTTAACTGCCAAGAGCTATAATCTTCTACAGAAATGGTTTGTCATGGGAAATGTTTGGCTTGAAATCATAATAGGCGTTACAACGCGCTCACTTAGAATCTGACGACCATTAAATCAGTCAGCTGTTCCGGATTGCTAACAGGACATTATACACAGCCTGTCTCAGAAATATTACATTTCTAACATTCAGCCTGTCTCAAATTTCTTCTCCATCGCCTATCATCACGGCTGCATTAATACTCATAAAATACAGGTTTCCTATGCCTTCAACGTCTTCATAACTATTCTCATAACATTTCATTTCCAACACAATTCATTTCTTCCTGTGCAACACTTTCAAATACGAATATTCCCATTACGAACAACGTTACGAGAACCTTTTTAATTAGTTCATTACATCTTTCCGACCTCAACAACAAAGATAACAAAGGAAGTTTGTACTTCGATGTTGGTAAAATGTTTGTTGTCCTGTTGGTATTAATTTTACTAGTAGTTCCAAAGTTGCACATACTTCCTCTACCAACTCCTGTAATTCTATCATCTTATCTTAAGCTAGAATGTAATATTTCTGACCAATCTGGGTCCCTCCTGGTTAATGGAGGCCGTCCAATCCGATCCTTGGGTTGTAAACCTGTAGATCTTTCGGACTCTCTTTATATATAAGCTGAGGGTTTTTCGTTCCCACTGTCTTGCATTGTTGTTGTTATTGTGTGCGCGCCGTAAGAGTTACCCTCGGGGATCGCTGGAGGTGGGATTTCGGCCTGAAGGAAGTTCCGGCTAATAAGGGATGGCGGAATAAACATATCTAAGTGTACCTAACTGCGTGTGAAGTGTAGGGAATATTTTCGCAGCTTTCATTTAAAATGTAATCGTTAGGCCATTCTTTTCTCATCGTAATATAGGGTGCTCTCCGGACTTAAATAATTATTTTCCTTACGTCAAATTGGCTGAAAATAAGGGAGCACGAGTGGTTACCCTCATAACTCTCCCATTCAAATTTAAATGGGTGACTAAATTTTTGTAACTATAAAATTGAACTTCAATTTTTCGGCTTTAAAGGTTTCTCCCACTTAGTCTCCTCGTAGTATGGGATTAGCCTCTGGTTTATCTGGCCATTAGCCCACTTAGGGTTCGTATCTTTTCACTTTGGAGTGCTGGATGTCCACCTCTTATCGAATTAGTTATCAGCTAATTGTAAAATTTCCTTTTCTAAATTTGTTTTGCTCTGGCCTTTGGCTCCTGTGTATAAGTTTCTTGAAGGGTAACCTCAGTAAGTAAGATAGACCTGTGTTCGTCAACCTAATAAGTGAATTTGTTGACATTAGTGAACATTTAATGACTGTATGAATACCACATTATGGGGCTGATCTTGTAAAGGAATTGTGAAATGGTTTGTGACACATGTTTTGAAGTGTAATAATGGAGACATGGTATCTTTCTCTTTCTTAAATTTTAAGGCTATCCTCTATTTGAACTGATTATAAATCAACTCGACCTTATCATTGTCATGTTCATGTAAATGGGAGCTCAGTCCCTTGATAACTGTAACTGTTGGTAGCCAATAGGCTCACGTTGTACCGGTGTTAGAGCTTGTTGGCTCTTATTTTGTTTTCTCGGGCTGACGAACTCCAGAATTATTACAAAGTTGTAAGAGTTTATCGAGCAACCTTGCTCTTCTGAGAACTGTAAACTTACTGTGATGGAACCGAAGTCTATTAGAGAAGAGAGAAATAAAATGTCTGGAATTTTTCTACTTTAACTTACACTTTGAATACTGCTTGACTGCCCATTGAACTTCGTTTTCCTCTGTGAGCCACGTAAACACGGTATCAATAATAATAATTGTTACGGAGATATTCGTGGAGCTGAAAGAGGTGAAAGAAGGTGCTGGGGTGAATGGGTCTATCTACAATACCAAAGTTAATTTAAAATTTGAACTGAAGGTTGTATTTCTTCAAAAACAACAAACTTAACAACAATTTCTCACTTGGTGAAAATAAAAATGATATATCAGGTACAACACCAAACAAGGGTGGAACACAACAGAATAGGGAATTTCACAATTTTGGACTTCAAGGCCTCGATTTACAAGTTCTGAGTTACAAGCTGAAGTTTATTTTCCTTTTTTGCTAGGCGTTTTACGTCGCACCAACACAGATAGGTCTTATGGCGACGATGGGATAGGAAAGGCCTAGGAGTTGGAAGGAAGCGGCCGTGGCCTTAATTTAGGTACGCCCCAGCATTTGCCTGGTGTGAAAATGGTAAACCACGGAAGACCATCTTCAGGGCTGCCGATAGTGGGATTCGAACCTACTGCCTCCCGGATGCAAAGCTCAAGTTTACAAAATTTACAATTCAAAATGAGGAAGAATTTAGTCAAGGGCAGAAATCCCCCAATTCAAGGGCACTTGCTCCAAAAATTACCTGAATATTACCAATACTTATGAAAGAGCTTACACGCTCTCAATTTCTTACAGCCTACTCAAGGCAATATTACACTTACACTCTCTGCCCTCACAAGGCACGATTTACAAGTGGAAATAGTTTTACACAGGGGTATCTAGTACCCAACCTCCTGGGCCTATGCGAAAAAAGAACAGGTTAAATGAATGGCCCGAACACAATCTGAATGGAGATGTACACTTGCGCTCGTAGATAATGTAATATTAAAACCCTAACAGGGCTCTGGGCACGACGAAACAGTGGCTAGTCCCAAGCTACTGAGGTGACTCGCACGGAAATAAAATTAATATATTCCAGTTACGAAATAGTAGTCACCTCAAACCAAGATGAAAGGGAGCTCGAGAGGGTAACTCACTCTCCATCCCCGTTTTACAGTTAAAGCCTTCATGATTTTTTTTTACATTAGCCGAATTAAAATTTACATTTTAGATAAGTTTTGTTACATAGTTAAGAATTCGGACCTTCCCCTCGGATAAGTATGGGGAGGTAGCTACAGAAAAGAGAATTTTGGTGGTCATTACCTGGCTGATGTACTGCCTGCCGAAGAATGATGCGTCCCGCCCCCTGCCTTAACACACACACTCAGAAAGACGACAATCAAGAGACAAGGAAACTTGAAAAGCCGCAACTAATATACCCTCTGGGAAGGTTCAAAGGGATTCTGGGTTAATCTGGACACACCCTCTCATTTTTATTGGCTGAACCCAAAAGTTACACTGAAAACCAAACAAGAAGCCAGTGATAGGCTCAAAATTAATTACAGAAAATTTTCATTGGCCTGATTCAAGACTGGAGGAATGAGACAGAACTGTTACAAACCTAGAATTACGTAAAGGAAACAAATGATTGTTGAGAAAACCTATAAACACAAAATTTCTTTCAATAACAACTTCCTTTACCTTCAACCAGAGTGCATTACTATAGTTTTTGGTAGTGAAATCTGTGGAAAACTGGCCAAACGTCTTGATGTACAGAAAAAACAAAACCAATATGAATCCAAACTGTTTAGGAAACTTCACAATAACACATTTACTTAATGCTTCAGTAGGGACATCTTCATTTCACATTTTGGTCGATAGAGGTTTTCATTAAGGCGCTTATTTTGAAAGTGCGGAATTGAGGTGTACCTCGCGGTACAATAATAATAATAATAATAATAATAATAATAATAATAATAATAATAATAATAATAATAATAATAATAATAATAATAATAATAATAATACCGTTCCCAGTCAGCTTTCGTGGGGGTCTGACACCGAATTGAGTAAGCGCTAGACATAACTCCTCGGAAGACACTGGGGTGGGGGGCCTCAACCCCGACACTGCGCGTCCCATATGGATGATAGGGGATGTTCCTGTAGATATGCAGGACAGGTGTGAATAAGGCCAAGCTAAATAAGCACCCGCGGATCAACTGAGGCAAAAAGGACTGCAGTCAACGGTCTCGACGGCGGAAGAGGATATTTCCTAACGGATGAGAGAGCGGAAGAACTGGCTCTTCGCCTTACAACCGAAGTTCGAACCACGGACTCCTAATTAATCGTAAATGATAATTTAGCCGGAAGACACCAAGAGGCACCTCTCGATCTTAACCATCGAGTTGTAACCTTGTGATCATACCAGTATGATCACCCCCTGCATGTATCTTCATCTTGCAACATTGGCATGATGGATAACACGTTATCACAGCAACTACCCCAGGCTCTGGACACACCTAGTTCGGTTTCTCCCGATCATCGGATTCTGGGGGATCGGGAGCATCATGCAGAGAAGAGTCGGAGCTTCTCAAAATCTGTTCGTCCCAAGAAAAAGACCTCCTTAGGTACAATTAATGTCAACACTCTACCGAAAACAGGCAAGCTTAAACAGCTAACGGACGCCCTGGATAAGTTCGATATTCAAATCATAGCACTCCAGGAAACGCGCTACCAGGATGAAAACCATTTTGACTCTGAAGAGTACATGATATTTAAGGGTAAACCGGCCATAAGAATTCATGGGAACTTAACACAACTTGGAACAGCTTTTGCGGTATGAAAAACTATCATCAGTACTGTACTAGACTTTACATCCCCATCTGAAAGAATCTCAGTACTTACTGTGAAATCTGGCAATTAAGCTTACTCCTTGGTCAACGCCCACGCTCCCACAAACACTGACAATAAGGAAAACCCAGAGAAAGTGGAAGTGGATGATTTTAACGCACAGGTTGGCAGAGAGGGGGAACACAAATAGATTGTTGATCATCACTTGGCACATTGCAGAACGAATAAGAAAGGAGAATGTCTTATAGACTTCTGTAAAATCTTTGTCTTAACACTCATGTCTACGCATTTTGCGAGACCCCCACATAAGAAGAAAACGTGGAAATCACCAAACCCGTTATTAGGCGAATTCCAGATCGACCACGTCGCAATCTCCAGAAAGAATATGTGTGAGATCCAAAATGTTAGAGTACGGAAGGGAGTTGTCGACTCGGACCACTACCTAACACAAATCAAAGTGAGATTCCAACCCAACAGATGCAGACCTAAACACAAAATATCTCTAAGAGTTGATCCAGAATGTCTTCGACAGAACGCCACGACCTTTCTACAAGACATACGAGAGCAGGACCCCAAGGACTGGCCAGGCCTTCGTAAAACCCTTCAGACATCAGCCATGACATTAGGACAGCCTCCAAGGAATCGCAAACATAGGTGGTGGAACACGGCCTGTGATAAAGCCATTGGTGAACGGACGAAAGCATGGAATCAGTGGAGTGGACATCAAACAATTAAGAGATGGGAGACCTTCCTAAAAGTTCAGAAAATCTCCTCAAAAATAATCTGCAGGGAAAAACGAGCCTATGACAAAAATAGACTCATAGAAATCGAACAAGATTTCCTTAGAAACAACTCCAGGAATTTCTACAAGTCCTTCCGTGAGAATTTATCCAGTTATCAACCACCATCTTTATGTTTCCGTCGAGCAAATGGAACATTGTAAACGAACACCAAAGAGAACTGCACCATTCTAGCTGAACACTTCCGAGGCCTCCTCAATTGTGATCCTCCAAAGGAAAGACTGAACTTTGAAAAGCCCATGCCCAACCCCGATTCACAACACCGACAATACAGGAAACAGCAGAGATCATACGATCGCTTAAAAATAACAAAGTTCCTGGAGAGGACGGCATCACTGCGGAGATGTGTAAACTTGGAGATGATCTTGTAAGCAAAATTCATGCAATCCTAGTAGAAATATGGGAAACGGAAATTATTCCACAGGATTGGAAGTGTGCATTAATACACCCATTGCACAAGAAAGGTGACAAGGCGGATCCAAACAACTATAGAGGCATATCTCTACTGCCAATCCCATACAAAATTATTTCCAAAGCTCTCTTGATCCGGTTAGTAAAACAGACAGATCACCTGATTGGCGAGTTCCAAGCGGGTTTCAGGAAAGGTCGATCATGTGCAGAACAAATATGGAACTTGAAGACGATATTAAGGATTCGCCGAAGTTCCAGCACGATCGTCACCTTTGTGGATTTTAAGAAGGCGCATGACTCTGTGGACAGACAGACAGTATTTGATACTCTAGAAGAACTCAGAGTGGACAAGAAGACCAGAGCACTTATCCAGCAAACCCTCAAAAACACGACCTCTAAAGTGAAATTCCTTGGAGAAATCTCTGAGCCTTTTGAAATATGCACGGGCGTTCGTCAAGGTGACAGCATCTCCCCTATTCTGTTTAACTTAGTTCTAGACAAAGTTATTAGAGGGCGGGAAAAGGATATCAAGGGTGTGAACATCGGAAATTTGGGAAGAAAGGTCAATGTGAAATGTTTAGCATTTGCTGATGATCTCGCAATCATTACCAAGACCAAGGATGAAACAAGGTATACCGGGCGAGTTGGCCCTGCGCGTAGAGGTGCGCGGCTGTGAGCTTGCATCCGGGAGATAGTAGGTTCGAATCCCACTATCGGCAGCCCTGAAGATGGTTTTCCGTGGTTTCCCATTTTCACACCAGGCAAATGCTAGGGCTGTACCTTAATTAAGGCCACGGCCGCTTCCTTCCAACTCCTAGGCCTTTCCTGTCCCATCGTCGCCATAAGACCTATCTGTGTCGGTGCGACGTAAGCCCCTGGCAAAAAAAAGGTATGCCACACAGAGACTACACAATATAGCATCAAAGGCAGGCCTGCAGATATCCTACGAAAAAAACAAGTACATGGAAAATCTACGTCAAAATAGCAAAAGAACTCTGCTAGAGATGGAAAACGGCACAATTTCACAGGTGCCCTCCTTCAAATACCTTGGAGAAATTGTACTACCATCCGATTTAGACCGTAGTGCCAATGTAGAAAGAAACACCAAACTACAAAAGGTATACAGACTGACGTGGAATTACTACAACAAAAGAGTCATATCGCGTAATGCAAAATTACGACACTACAAGACAGTTGTATTGCCTGAAGCTTGATATGCCTCAGAAACCATATGCTTAGGTGGTCACTCTAAAATTACGAAATTGAAAAGCAGGAGCGGAAAATTCTCAGGAAAAGTTATGGTCCTACGAGAGAAAATGGAATGTGGATTAAGAGGAGAACAGCGGACCTCTACTCCTTCATCGACAGGTTTACTGATGGCGTACGGAAAAGACGCCTTAATTTCCATGGTCATATTTACAGAATGAACAGCGACAGACTAACTAAAAGATTATTCAAAGTAATCAACTCAAAGAAGGTCAAAATAAAATGGCTAGAAGAAACTAAGGCGGATCTCCAAGAAATAAATATCACAGACGACATCATGGAAAATCGTGGAGCTTTTAGAACAAAAGTAGCCAATCATAAATTTAGGTAGAAACCCAAAAAGACAACTGGTAGGAAGTGGTCGACAGAACGCAAGATGCAACACAGTGCATTCATGAAGAGATTTTGGGAGGATAAGAAGGCACAAACCATCAAACCAACCAACAAGTTCAAACGCGCTCTATGAATGGGCATAACGAAGAAAGAATAATAATAATAATAATAATAATAATAATAATAATAATAATAATAATAATAATAATAATAATACCGGGGGGTACACCTCAACGCCGCGCGTTCAACATTAGCACCTAAATGAACTCCCCTATTGGTAAAACAGTGAAACTGAAACTACACCAACTTGGAACTTTTATCAGAAGATGTCACCACCTAAATATTGAGTAATTTTGTTATTCTGAAGTTTCCTAAACTGAGTGAATTTCTCCTTGTTCTGTTTGCCATTCATCAAGAAGTTTGGACATTCTTCTACAGATGACACTACCAAAAAACTATGATCATGCACCCTGGTGCAAAGTGAAATAACTTACAATTTAAAGAAGTTTTGTATTTATAGGTTTTTGTAACTGATTGATGTTCATTTATTTTTGGGTTGGCAATATGTCCTTTTTCTTTCCACCAGTTTCGAATCTAACCAATCCCTAATTTATGTAATTAATTTTCAACCTATCACAGGCTTGTTGTTCGCTTCTGAGTGTAACTTTGAACTTGACCAAATTGAGAGGGTGTGGCTGGTTTAGTCTTGAATGATTTCGAACCTTTCCTGGGGGTTTATAAACTGCGGATTTTCACGTGTCTTGGCCGATCGTTCGACGTCTATCTGAGTGTGTGTGTTATGCAGGAGGCGGACGTCCTCTTTCGTCGGCAGCTAGAATATCTACAAGGTAATATCCACATAACTTTATTCTTGCTTGCTACCTCCGCAGTTTAATTAGATGGAAAGGTCCGAATCATTAACTATGTAACCTACTCTTCTAAAATGTAAATCATATTTCGGCTAATGTAAAAATTTTGTAAAATCCTTAACTCTAAATCGGTGATAGAGAGTGAATTACCCTCTCGAGCTCCCCTTCATCTTGGTTTGAGGTGACTACGTTTTGTAACCTTTCGTTCTTCTGTAAGGTGTTAAAGTAATTTCTATACGAGTCATCTCAGTAGTTTGGGAATAGCCCCTGTTCCATCGGCCTAGAGCCCTTTAGGCTTTGTGAAATGGTTCGAAGCATGATTTACATACCGCTCGGTACAGCGACAATAGCTCAGGTATTTTTTATCGTTGCTTGTCCATCAGACTTGTTTCTCTTCCTCCCACGCCCGTTCGCAGGGGAATAACCAGGGCGTTTCTTGCTCGAAAGTGACTTTATCAGTTCATTTACTAGTTGTGACCTAGAATTCAGGTGTGACGTACCTTTTGTCTTTTTTTTTTCATTTCCGCTTTGTACACTATGTATGAATTGACAAACATAATGTCCAGGAAGTAATAGACAATCTTGAGCCACCCATCTTCTAGACTTCTTGACCTGCCAACAAAAGATAACACGAACCTATAAGACACTATGTACAGGAATTCCAAACATAATGGGTTGTGTGGGTTGAACATTGTTTTTGCTTACTAGAGAGCTGGACATGGTCTTCAGCATCAGAGTATCCACCTTCCTCCGAGTCCAAACCTTTTTCTCCCGATATTTAATCCAACCAGACTTAATTTGCTTCCTTATGCATAGCAGTAGTAATCAGCCTACAATTGGTTCCAAAATAATATTGTATTAATAACAATTTATTATTATTATTATTATTATTATTATTATTATTATTATTATTATTATTATTATTATTATTATTATTATTATTATTGTTCCGGGGTCTCTGTGGAACACAGAGCCGAAAGAAGGTGCCGGGGTGAATGGGTCTAACTACCAAAGTCAAGAATGGAATTTAAAACTTTAACAAAGGTTATATTTTCTTTTCTTTTTTTAGAATTTCAAAAAGTCAACGAATAACAATATAACAGGTCCCATAGGCAAGTTAGAAAAGATCAAGTAAAATACAAGGTAGTGAATTCTACAAGTCCTGGGCTTCAAGCCCCTCGCTTACATTTCCTGAGCTCCACGCTCAAATTTACAAAGATCACAACTTTACTTAAGGGCAGAAATCCCCTAATACATGGAGCCATTGCTCCAGCAATTACAATATCAGGCCTCCCAGAGGCACTTTTACAACACTAGAAAAGAGCTGACACGCTCTGAGTTTTTCAAGCCTATTCAAGGCAATATCATACTTTGCAATTACTTGCCATCAAGCCACAACTTACACAAATGAAACGGGGGTATCTCGTACCCAACCTACTGGGCCTTAGCAGAAAAGGAACAATTTAAGTAAATGGCCCGAAACATCAAGATGAATGGAGACGTGTACTTGCACTCCTAAATATGCATTCTTAAAACCTAAAAGGCACTAGGCCGATGAAACAGAGGCTATTCCCAAACTATGGAGGTGACTCGTATAAGAATAATTTAAGGCAATGCAGAAAGGAAGAAAACCAGTTACAAAACGTAGTCACCTCAAACCAATATGAAGGGGAGCTCGAGAGGTTGCATCACTCTCTATCCCCGAATTACGGTTACAGATTTTATGAAGTTTTTACATAAGCCGGCAGAAAATTACATTTTTAGAAAAGTAGGTTACATGGTAAAAATTTCGGACGTGTCCCGCGGGTTAAACTGCTGAGCTAGCAAGAAATAAAAGTGTTAAACGGCAATTACCTTGCTGCCTGATGAAAGAGGCACCACCCTCCTCCTGCTTCACACACATACACATTTAGTTAGATGTAGATCAAGTGGCCAAGAGACGTGAAAATCCGCAGTTTATAAACCCTCGGGGAAAGTTCGAGACCTTTCATGAATAATCAAGCCACACCCTCTTACTTTTATTGGTTAGCGTAAAGTTACACATCAAATCGAAGAAGAAGCCTGTGATAGGCCGAAAATTAATTACAGAAATTAGAGATTGGCTGAATTCAAAACTGGCGGAAAGAAAAGATCAATATTGCCAACCCAAAAATGAATGAACATAATTTAGTAAAGAACAAACTTATGAATACAAAATTTCTTCAAATAAAGTTCCTTCACTTCGCACCAGGGTGCACGATCATAGTTTTTTTAGTGACATCTGTTGCAGAAAGACCAAACTTCCTGATAAATGGTAAACAAAACACGTAGAAATTCATACAGTAATGGAAACTCCACAATCACGAAAGTAAGGAGGTGACATCTTCTGTGGAAAAGTTTAAGTAGATCTAGTTCCAAGTTCAGTGTTTCTCCTGTAGAGGAGTTCTAATTGACACAAGATTTAAATGTGCGGCGTAGAGGTGTACCGCCCGGTATTATTATTATTATTATTATTATTATTATTATTATTATTATTATTATTATTATTATTATTATTATTATTATTATTGTTATTACCAGGATACTGTTAGAGGAAACATGCTTTACCTATGTTTATGATTTGAAATCACTTATTAGGACGACTAAATAGCACAAGTACAGTCCAACAAAATTAGGCCTATATCTTACATAAAACCCAAGTACTGACTAAGTGCAAATGACTATATCATGTGTGTCTGTCGTCATAATGGGAACCTTAAACCAGTTTTAGAATAACTAATTGTAATAAGTTTGAAAAAATATGTAAATAAATTGGAAATAGCATCTTACTAAGTTGCAGGGAAACTATGAAGTTACCATTGATTCTGTTATCAGTATCTTGAATGACACAACGGATGGATCATTCTTATATTTGTGGCACAAATAGATTTGCTCCTTGAATAAAACATGTCTGAAGTATATACTAACCTTTAAAAACTTTCTGTCTTCAATATTCCACACCTTCCTCCTACAAACACTGTTTCATTGCAGGTGAACGCAATGAGACTGCCACTGTACGCGCGCTAGGAACCACTTCCCACCTAGTGATCTAGGTCGCAGTAGTAATCAGGATATTTTGAAATATAACTGTGCAGCCCTCTTACATTAGCAAGTGGACCTGCATGCTCTGAAACAGCTGGAAATATAATCTCCCTAAAACCATTACGTATATACGAGGTGGGAAGATAATATCCCAAAGACCTATAAAGAGTTAAGTGTTCGTATCTAGGAGTGCAAGTATACGCCTCCAGTCATTTTGTGTTCGGGCCATGAATTTAACCTGTTATTCTTATTCCACGAAGGCCCAGTATATTGGGTATTTAATACCCCTGTAAAAATCAGTTCCATTTGTAAATGGTGGTCTGAGAGACCAGAGATTGATGCAATGTTGCCTTGAGTAGGCAGTAAGGAACCGAGAGCCTGTTAGCTCTTTTTCAAGTTGTAATTGTAAAGAGTGCCTCTGGATGGCTAAATATTGTAATTTTAGGAGCAAGTACTCTTTGACTTAGGGGATTTCTGCCTTTGACTAAATGTGTTCTCATTTCTAAATTGTAAATTTGAGCTGGGAGCTCAGGAGTTGTAAAGCGAGGGGCTTGAAGCCCAGGATCTGTAAAGTTCACTAGTCTTGTATTTTCCTTGACTTGTTTCAAGATTGCTTTTGTACCTGAGAAATTGTTAAGTTTGAATTTCTGAAAATATAAACTTCAGTTAAAGTTTTAATTCAGTTTTGATATTGTAGATAGACCCATTCACCCCAGCACCTTATTTAACCTCTTTCTGCTCCACGAGTATCCCCGTAACAGCAATAATAATAATAATAATAATAATAATAATAATAATAATAATAATAATAATAATAATAATGTACCTGCTTTCTAAGTTGCAATAACTACTCCTGCTGTTTCTGGAGCCATCGAGGCGCAAGAGTTCTTTTACGTGCCAGTAAATCTACCAACACTAGGCTGGAGTACTTGAACACTTTCAAGTACCACCGGACTGAGCCAGGATCGAAGCTGCGAACTTCGAATGAAACGGCCAGCGCTCTACCGTCTGAGATACTGATTAGTATTGTTTTATTAATATAGTCTTGTTAGAGTAGCCTCTACAAATAAATTGATGAAATCACAAACCAAAACACAACAAAAAACTACAGACAGAAGCGAACAGGTCACGTTAAATGCATGATATTCAATGTATGAACATTTCAATAATATTTTTATAACATTGTCTAATAATAGATTGTGCACAAAATTTGTTTCGTCATTGTTGAAGATAATAATTTCAACTACGATGATAGTAGTGAGATACAGTTGTAAACTAATGGTTCATTAAGGAACCCTTGCTGACATCATACTGTATTGTAGAGGTGAAATTATTAATAGTATACAGTGGCATTTATTTAATCAAACAAGAAAATATAGAAAAACATAATCAAACTTTATTCCCTGTAATGTCGAATTTTTTAAATGTTTCATACATCCCCACTAGTGGTTAATTTCTGTGGTATAACTTGTTACTTCGTGTACAATAGAATGTTTGCCGTACCCGGAAATGAGACATTTCAACATTTAAGTAGAATTGTTCCACAAAATTGCTGCTATCTATATTGCCATATAGAAAAGTAGAAAACAATTCTCTACGCTTTCTTAAATAGGCGTAGTTAAATCCCATTAACATGCTTCTGTATGATGTTCTGTCTTCAAACGATGAGCGATTTATTTGCGTCAAATAGGGATATCTTAAGAAGTATTGATATAAAATTTATGATGATGAAAATTATTAGTGTAGTATAATAGGCGCATTTAGGAGCAAAGTGGCCTCATAGAGGAATTTGCTTGCCCTATTTCTGCACATATTTATTTCAAATTTTCATAAATTTTGTAGAATTGTTTTATTATTCCCTACAGGGTGAAAACGATTGAAGCACGAAATATCGGAAATTACGTTGTGCGCAACTTAAGTTATTTACGCTAGTTCGACGCGACAAAGGTTAAAGGAGAAATTCGACATGCCCCGTATTGATCCCCTTAATATTCCACACCACTGAGCACAACTGGGATATTCCTGAACTACAGAAAAATACTGAGATTGTAGAAATTATCCCCAGCCATTTCGCCACAGTATCGTAAGAAATAGACTGAAGTGAACCTACCGCCGATATTTCTACACCTTTCAAAAATTAAAACCGAAGTACGAGGTAAAAAAAGCAAATGAACAGAGAAAATATCTTGGCACTCGTACGAGAGAGAGAGTTGTAGCTACCAGTAGCCTACGGCAGGCTTCCCGCCCATATCTAAATGCATGTTCTAGCTACCAGTAGTCTACTGCAGCCTTCCCGCCCATATATAAATGCATGTTCTAGCTACCAGTAGTCTACTGCAGGCTTCCCGCTCATATCTAAATGCATGTTCTAGCTACCAGTAGCCTACTGCAGGCTTCCCGCTCATATCTAAATACATCTTGTAGCTACCAGTAGCCTACTGCAGGCTTCCCGCCCATATCTAAATACATCTTGTAGCTACCAGTAGCCTACTGCAGGCTTCCCGCCCTTATCCAAATGCATGTTCCAGGTACGAGTAGACTACTGCAGGCTACCCGCCCATATCTAAATGCATCTTGAAGCTACCAGTAGCCTACTGCAGGCTTCCAGCTCATATCTAAATACATCTTTTAGCTACCAGTAGCCTACTGCAGGCTTCCCGCCCTTATCCAAATGCATGTTCTAGGTACCAGTAGTCTACTGCAGGCTTCCCGCCCATATCTAAATGCACCTTGTAGCTACCAGTAGCCTACAGCAGGCTTCCCGCTCATATATAAAAGCATGTTGTAGCTACCAGTAGTCTACTGCAGGCTTCCCATCCATATCTAAATGCATGTTCTAGCTTCCAGTAGCCTACTGCAGGCTTCCCGCTCATATCTAAATATATGTTCTAGCTACCAGTAGCCTACTGCAGCCCTCCCGCCCATACCTAATGCATGTTGTAGCTACCAGTAGCCTGCTGCAGGCTTCCCGCCCATATCTAAATGCATGTTCTAGCTACCAGTAGTCTACTGGCAGGCTTCCCGCCAATATCTAATGCATATTCTAGCATCCAGTAGCCTGCTGCAGGCTTCCCGCCCATATCTAAATGCATGTTCTAGCTTCCAGTAGTCTACTGCAGGCTTCCCGCCCATATCTAAATGCATGTTCTAGCTACCAGTAGCCTACTGCAGGCTTCCCGCTCATATCTAAAAGCATGTTCTAGATCCCAGTAGCCTGCTGCAGGCTTCCCGCCCATATCTAAATGCATGTTCTAACTTCCAGTAGTCTACTGCAGGCTTCCCGCCCATATCTAAATGCATGTTCTAGCCACCAGTACCTACAGCAGGCTTCGCGCACATATCTAAATGAATGTTGTAGCTTCCAGTAGCCTACTGCAGGCTTCCCGCCCATATCTAAATGAATGTTCTACCTACCAGTAGTCTACTGCAGGCTTCCCGCTCATATCTAAATGCATGTTCTAGCTTCCAGTAGCATACTGCGGGCTTCTGGGCCATATCTAAATGCATGCTCTAGCTTCCAGTAGTCTACTGCAGGCTACTGGCCCATATCTAAATGCATGTTCTAGCTACCAGCAGTCTACTGCAGGCTTCCCGCACATAACTAAATCCATGCTCTAGCTACCAGTACCTACTGCAGGCTTCTGGGCCATATCTAAATGCATGTCCTAGCTTCCAGTAGCATACTGCGGGCTTCTGGGCCATATCTAAATGCATGTTCTAGCTTCCAGTAGTCTACTGCAGGCTACTGGCCGATATCTAAATGCATGTCCTAGCTTCCAGTAGCATACTGCGGGCTTCTGGGCCATATCTAAATGCATGTTCTAGTATCCAGTAGTCTACTGCAGGCTTCCCGCTCATATCTAAATGCACGTCTAGCTACAAGTAGTCTACTGCATGCTTCCCGTCCATATCTAAATGCATGATCTAGCTTCCAGTAGACTACTGCAGTCCTCCCGCCCATATCTAAATGAATGTCCTAGCTACCAGTAGCCTACTGCAGGCTTCCCGCACATATCTAAATGCATGTTCAAGCTACCAGTAGCCTACTGCAGTCCTCCCACCCATATCTAAATGCATGTTCTAGCTACCAGTAGTATACAGCAGGCTTCCCGCCCATATCTAAATGCATCATCTAGCTACCAGTATTCTACTGCAGCCCTCCAACCCGTATATAAATGCATGTTCTATCTTCCAGTAGCCTACTGCAGGCTTCCCGCCCATATCTAAATGCATGTTCTAGCTACCAGTAGTCTACTGCAGCCCCCCAACCGTATATAAATGCATGTCCTAGCTTCCAGTAGCATACTGCGGGCTTCTGGGCCATATCTAAATGCATGTTCTAGCTTCCAGTAGCCTACTGCAGGCTTCCCGCCCATATCTAAATGCACGTTCTAGCTACCAGTAGCATACTGCGGGCTTCTGGGCCATATCTAAATGCATGTTCTAGCTTCTAGTAGTCTACTGCAGGCTTCCCGCCCATATCTAAATGCATGTTCCTGCTTCCAGTAGCCTGCTGCAAGCTTCCCGCCCGTATTTAGATAAATGTTGTAGCTTCCAGTAGACTACTGCAGGCTTCCCGCTCATGTCTAAATGCATGTTCTAGCTACCAGTAGTCTTCTGCAGGCTTCCCGCTCAAATCTAAATGCATGTTCTAGCTACCAGAAGCCTACTGCAGGCTTCCGCTCAAATCAAATGCATGTTCTAGGTACCAGTAGCCTACTGCAGCCTTCCCGCCCATATCTAAAAGCATGTCCTACCTACCAGTTGACTACTGCAGGTTTCCCGCCCATATCTAATGCATCTTCTAGCATCCAGTAGCCTACTGCAGGCTTCCCGCCCATATCTAAATGCATGTTCTAGCTACCAGTAGTCTACTGCAGCCTTCCCGCCCATATCTAAATGCATGTTCTAGCTACCAGTTGACTACTGCGTGTTTTCCGCCCATATCTAATGCATCTTCTAGCATCCAGTAGCCTGCTGCTGGCTTCCTGCCCATATCTAAATGCATGTTGTAGCTTCCAGTTGACTACTGCAGCCTTCCCGCCCATATCTAACTGCATGTTCTAGCTACCAGTTGACTACTGCATGCTTCCCGCACATATCTAAATGCATGTTCTAGCTACCAGAAGCCTACTGCAGGCTTCCCGCTCATATCAAATGCATGTTCTAGCTACCAGTAGTCTACTGCAGGTTTCCCGCCCATATCTAATGCATCTTCTAGCATCCAGTAGCCTGCTGCAGGCTCCCCGCTCATATCTAAATGCATGTTCTAGCTACCAGTAGCTTGCTGCAGGCTTCCCACCCATATCTAAATGCATGTTCTAGCTACCAGTAGCCTACTGCAGGCTTCCCGCCCATATCTAAATGCATCATCTAGCTACCAGTATTCTACTGCAGCCCTCGAACCCGTATATAAATGCATGTTCTAGCTTCCAGTAGCCTACTGCAGGCTTCCCGCCCATATCTAAATGCATGTTCTAGCTACCAGTAGTCTACTGCAGCCCTCCAACCGTATATAAATGCATGTCCTAGCTTCCAGTAGCATACTGCGGACTTCTGGGCCATATCTAAATGCATGTTCTAGCTTCTAGTAGTCTACTGCAGGCTTCCCGCCCATATCTAAATGCATGTTCCTGCTTCCAGTAGCCTCCTGCAAGCTTCCCGCCCGTATTTAGATGCATGTTGTAGCTTCCAGTAGACTACTGCAGGCTTCCCGCTCATGTCTAAATGCATGTTCTAGCTACCAGTAGTCTTCTACAGGCTTCCCCCTCATATCTAAATGCATGTTCTAGCTACCAGAAGCCTACTGCAGGCTTCCCGCTCATATCAAATGCATGTTCTAGGTACCAGTAGCCTACTGCAGCCTTCCCGCCCATATCTAAATGCATGTCCTAGCTACCAGTTGACTACTGCAGGTTTCCCGCCCATATCTAATGCATCTTCTGGCATCCAGTAGCCTGCTGCAGGCTTCCCGCCCATATCTAAATGCATGTTCTAGCTACCAGTAGTCTACTGCAGCCTTCCCGCCCATATCTAAATGCATGTTCTAGCTACCAGTTGACTACTGCAGCTTTCCCGCCCATATCTAATGCATCTTCTAGCATCCAGTAGCCTGCTGCAGGCTTCCCGCCCATATCTAAATGCATGTTGCAGCTTCCAGTTGACTACTGCAGCCTTCCCGCCCATATCTAAATGCATGTTCTAGCTACCAGTTGACTACTGCGGGCTTCTGGGCCATATCTAAATGCATGTCTAGCTACCAGTAGCCTGCTGCAGGCTTCCCGCACACATCTAAATGCATGTTCTAGCTACCAGAAGCCCACTGCAGGCTTCCCGCCCATATCTAATGCATCTTCTAGCATCCAGTAGCCTGCTGCAGGCTTCCCGCAAATATCTAAATGCATGTTGTAGCTTCCAGTTGACTACTGCAGGCTTCCCGCTCATATCTAAATGCATGTTCTAGCTTCCAGTAGCCTACTGCATGCTTCCCGTCTATATCAGTAGTATAATTGGACAGTTCTGGCGCCACCGCCACCTCCGGCTCCCAGTGGCCGCCTCCTCCTCAGCCAGTAGCCTCCTCCTCCTCCTCAGCCAGTGGCCTCCCAGTGGCCACCTCCTCCTCCTCCTCAGCCAGTGGCCTCCCAGTGGCCTCCTCCACCTCAGCCAGAGGCCTCTTCCAGTGCTGCCAACTTAACCTAACTAGCGCGAGATAAACAAAGCCACGTGCTTTTTGACAGACAACAACGCACCGCTAACCTCAGTACTGCCATCTTGACGGGCCTAAACCTCAGTAGTGCCAACTTAACCTCACAAGCGCGAGGTAAACAAAGCCACGTGCTTTTTGACAGCCACGTGCTTTTTGACAGATTTGTAAACAAAGCCACGTGCTTTTTGACAGACAACAACGCATCGCAAACCTCAGTACTGCTATCTTGATGGACCTAAACCTTAGTGGTACCAACTTAACCTCACTAGCGCGAGGTAAACAAAGCCACGTGCTTTTTGACAGCTACGTGCTGTTTTGACAGCTGTCATCCGCCATCTTTAAACCACAAAGCACTGTGCTGCCCTCTATATCGCAGTAGCTGCAAAATTCGTCACCTGTCATCGACAGTGCTGCCATCTTGACGGGTCTAAACCTTAGTGCTACCAACTTAACCTAACTAGCGCGAGGTAAACAAAGCCACGTGCAGCTGTCATCCGCCATCTTTGAGCACAGTGCTGCCCTCTTTAGCTACTTACCTTTGAAATGTGGTGGCGGATAATTTGAAAAATGCTTTTTGACAGCAGCCATATTGCATCGTGCTGCCCTCTTTAGCTAGATACCTGTGGTGGCAGACAATTCCACGTGACAGCAGCCATCTTTGAGCACCGTGCTGCCCTCTATGTGGTGACGGCAAATTCTACGTAGAAACAAACCCACGTGCTTTTTTTGACAGCTACCATCCACCATCTTTAATCAACAGAGCACAGTGCTGTACTCTTTAGCTAGATACCTTTGAAATGTGGTGGCGGCAATTTGAAAAATTCTATGTGCTCTTGTTGGGAAACAAAGCCGCGTGCTTTTTTTTGACAGCTGTCATCCGCCATCTTTAATCAATAGAGCACTGTGCTGCGGGCAATTTCGTTAGCTGTCATCCGCCATCTTTAATCTAGAGAGAACAGTGCTGCACTCTATGTGGTGGCGGTAAATTCTATGTGCTTTACAAACCTATGTGCTTTTCTGACAGCTGTCATCCGCCATCTTTAATCCAGAGAGAACAGTGCTGCCCTCTATGTGGTGGTGGCAAATTCCACGTGCTCTTGTTTGAAAACATACTCACGTGCTTTTTTGACAGCTGTCATCCGCCATCTTTGAGAACAGTGCTGCCTGGTGACGGCAAATTCCACGTAGAAACAAAGCCATGTGCTTTTTTGACAGCTGTCATCCGCCATCTTTAATCCAGAGAGAACAGTGCTGCCCTCTATGTGGTGGCGGCAAATTGAAAAATTCCACGTGCTCTTGTTTGAAAACATACTCACGTGCTTTTTTGACAGCTGTCATCCGCCATCTTTAATCCAGAGAGAACAGTGCTGCCCTCTATGTGGTGACGGTAAATTTCACGTAGAAACAAAGCCATGTGCTTTTTTGTCAGCTGTCATCCGCCATCTTTAATCACCGTGCTGCCCTGTGACGGCAAATTCCACGTAGAAACAAAGCCATGTGCAGCTGTCATCCGCCATCTTTAATCACCGTGCTGCCCGGTGACGGCAAATTCCACGTGGAAACAAAGCCATGTGCAGCTGTCATCCGCCATCTTTAATCACCGTGCTACACTCTATGTGGTGACGACAAATTCTAAATGCTTTACAAACCCATGTGCTTTTCTGACAGAGCTGTCATCCACCATCTTTAATCACCGTGCTGCCCCGGTGGTGGCAAATTCTACGTGCTTTACAAAGCTATGTGCTTTTTTGACAAAAAAAAATTCTGCTCTCGAGATACTTACCGAACTATACTCACGAAACTGCTCATCACCTTCTTTCTTCTATGAGTAATAAACAAAAACTCTATCCTGCAAATAAGGAGCGGGAGGAAGGTGATACCTAACCTAAAATAAAAGAATATGCCAATTCTACATTATTTATTTACATCTTGTATGTACAAGTTTTATCTCGAATCATTTCACCCTAGCGTACTTCTCGATGCAATTCTTGAATGTACAAGTTTAGACTTGCCGTACCAGCGTTCCTCTCCCGAATTGTGATGTAAGACAGCGTAACGTAAGTACACACACCTCTAGCATAATGTTTATGTAAAGTAGTACTTATCAATACTACTATGCCCCCAGGCTAGCGTGTTGGTAGAATTTGGAATGACAAACCGTTTACAATCATCGCTATTAAGGGCTACCTTACTAATTAAATGAGTGTACAACTGGTGCTTCTTGCTTCTAATGACAGACATTTGCTTATGCAAAACAGGTGGATTACTTTTAATGCAATTGTTATAGTTTTCAAAACTTAGCTGATTCTGAACGACATTCTTTTTAACCCCCTTCAATCTCTTTATTTGTAATTCATTTAAGAGTTTTATGCAATATGACTTGGATTTAGTACCTACAAATGAATCGATAATATTCCCAGCACATTCATCTTTCATTTTACCTAGAACCTTTTTGTTCACTAGCGGTAGATGATATTGATTATCTGCAGGATAGTTACTCGTATCAAACCTACCCAAGTCAGGCTTTATATCATTGTAATAGTCATCAGTTTTGATTTGATAAATAAACGAATCGGTATCTGTGTAGAGCAATTGCGCATTATGCGCGTACTTCTTCATCATATAATCGTAATGGAATTCATACATGAGTGTTTTAGCCAATTCAAGTACTGTGAAGCCGACGTAGGTAGGTTTGTCATACTTAACCTTGACACGATTCATCTGTATAATAACTAAATTCTCATGTATGATGGTGCAGCTGTGGAAATTTGGTTTACTTATTAAATAGTTAGCACCATACCTTTTCTTAATATTATCCCAGTTTGTAATCAATTTTACATCAACGCGTTTGTCAACATTCTCCATAGTCTTACCAAACACACTGTTATTCATGAGCTTGTAGAAATCTTTTTCAAACTCGTTAACCGCATTCGTTCTTAAATTATTGTTCAGATCGATATATGGCTTTAGCCACGGTGACTGATTAAATTCTAGTACGCGATGAATTTTGGATAACTTCAAACCATGCTGCAAACACTGTTTTAAATTTCGGTAATGAATGATATACTTAGATTTATCGCATAAATTAGCAATGAGCATTTTCGTCGTTGATGCAATGTACGGGGACTTCATATTTTCAGGGCAGAACGGTAGGTCATTATGAGAAGTGTGTAACTCTTTAGGATACTGTAAGTCAACTTCGAGGAAATAACCTTTATCAGCTTCATCACCTAGGGCGTGTAGCTGTAAAGCATCAATTTCGCACTGCGTCAGCCAGCGGAAACCACTCACCGGTAGATGCTGACTCATCGCCCACCCATACTGATTATTAGCATCGAGGTAAACGATATACCGAGATTCCTGACTGGAATCGAAACTCGGCATGTACTTATTATTAGCACTCGAATACCGGCCGCTGCACTGACTCAGACCACCTCGAATGGATGCTTTTATAAAGTGCACCATATCGATATCCGTTAGCAGCTCCAAATTCACACGCGTGTATTTTAACATCGCGTCCCAACTTAACCCAGGTGCAGTAAAATACTGACATGGGTCAAGGCTGTAGGTGTTCATGCAAACACAGCGAAAATTTTCAAAAACATCAGCTAACAAAAGTACATCTGTCTTTAAATATAAATCGGAGTATTCACCCAGCGTTTGAATGTGGAACTGCTCCCAGATATGTTGTGCATGTAAATAGTCATCATCACTAATATCTGCTGAATTCAGCGAGCTGTAAAAGGATTGTTTCGATGGTAAGGCACGTTCTTCGAGGCGGTCTAAGCAGTCGAGATATTCGTAACAAAAAACACCCTTACGCCGAAGTAAATTAAACTGCGCTTCTTCGGGGAAAACGCGTCGAATTTCCGTAAATTGTTCAGGCTGTAAATGACTAGAAAGTTTATCGAGGCTACTCGCCATAAAGCGAAACGAGTCAAGGAATCTCAGTTTTATAGAATGCTCAGCATCTACTTTTACAGACTTTGCAAACGCAATGTACCGCTCTTTATTCTGAGGGATTATATCTACTTTTTCATCTGAAGCTCCAAATTGTGAAATGATGAAATGAGAGTCGTAACCGGATAAGTTATGAAAAATTACAGGGATAAATTTAGGAACTCTGTACTTAAGATTACAGCTATAATGAGCGGCACATCTGTAGAAACCAGTTAAATGATCATGATCAAAAACTTTAGGGTCATTTTCGGAAAATTCCCCATCACAAATGCTACACTTTGTAGCACGTTCATGATCATTTAACTGAATGTCGGTGAGTGGCTTCATAGGAATATTACTATTCAGAATACGACCGAGACGAACTGCATCACTTTCAAGTCTTTCTAAAAATACTTTAGCAGCATCATGTCCTCGATACAGCTCTAACTTGTTAAGCGTACTATCGTAACTACACTTGATGTAATACGCAAAGCTATACGGGACATGCATGTGCGTAGTATTAGTGAAAGAGTTGTCAGGATTAGGTGAGCATGTGTTGCATGGCGTGAGGATGGCTTCAAAGTCTGCATAAATCACGAACGGTACCCACATTTGCTTATGAAAATTTGTAAATTTTAAAACATTATTGCCTGTAGTAGGTATCTCTGTACGTACATGATTGCAGTCATTCTTGGAATGCTTCGTTAACTGATCTTCATTTCTGAAATACTGCAAGCATCCATCACATAGCCACTTTTTACCATCATGTTTTGACAACTGACTGCCAACAAGTCTACTCAGATTTTTAATCCAGCAAAAGTGGCTATTCTCACTGTTTTCAATATAGAGTAAATTAACGTGAGTACTCTTCTTATGACATGTATAATACAGAGGACCTACTACGGACTTTTTCTCTACACCATACACATTGATACTAATGTTATTTAGTTCCTCAAAGCGCTTAATATCCTTTATCTGCACAGGAAATTCTATACTATCGAAATTTAGCTGCGTTGAATAGTGTAGATAGGATGATGTTCTATTCGCTACATTCCGTTTCACAGGATTTAAAGCTGACATCACCGCCCATGCAAAGCATGCTTCGTCATTGTTTTGGATGTTTACAACAGCTTTTCTTTGCTGAATCCATGTCGGCAGCTCGATGTACGATGAACCTCGCATGGGATTGTACTTATTGATGTTAACTTCTAGATACATTATCTCAACTAAAGCCCACCCTGATTCCTTTTCCTGAAATCCCTCACTCTTAGTTGAAATAATGTTAGAGACATCCCTAAGTACATCACCAAAATTAGTCGACTCACTTATGACAAAATTCTTCGTATTAAATGATTTAATGTCCGTTATTTCGGATTCATCCGTGCTTTTAATGTACAAGGCGAAAAGTTCAAAATTAACTTTAAATAAACTATGATTGGACAAAGATTTAGCAAGAAGCTGTTGTACATCCGATTGAACGCAATTTAAAAAGTTTGAAGTGCTCTGAAACTTTTGACTGGTGCGAATTCGGTAACTAGCAATCCTACTTTTAAATGCTGTATTAATTTCCTCGATGTTTGCGTTACTACCACTTCTACACGCATTATTTTTATGCGCATTACTCCGTAAGTGTCCCTGAAAATGCGAAGATGGTACATCAGTGTTACAGTGCTCGCAGTGAATAGTTTGAAGTTCATTTTTCCTAGGTTTTTTACTACTAGTACTTTCTACAGCTACATCAGTAGCTGCACGCTTTTTCCCTACTACTACCTGAGGGCAAGTAGGTATTTGATGTACCTCTGCTAAGTGAGCCTGGTATTGCTCTACATTAGCGAAGTACAGCCCGCAAACATCACATAAAGCAGATGTTATGCTAGGGTGTTTTGCTTTTATATGACGTGCGAGGTTATCCTGTCTTGCGAACGTTGCCTTACACTGTTCGCAGGGGAACATAGTAGGGTTATAGTCGCAAGCAGATAGCTGATGATGTTTTGTTTTTACATGGCGTGCAAGGCTGTCACGTCTTGTGAACATTGCCTTACACAGCTCGCATGGGAACATAGTGTCTTCTCTTTCTTCGAATAAAGTGTTTAGGTGAACAGCGTATGCAACAAGTTCTGAAAAGAGAACAACCAATAGAGATTAGCCTAAAGTTGCGATGCTCAACCTATAGAGGTTGGACATGGCTGTGAGTTAGGCCTATAGCATGAGGATTGAAGAGAACGACTAAAGTTACGATGTTCGGAAGAAACCAAGTTTCAACCTGTTGAGGACAGACATAGCTACGTGTGCGTGTTTGAAATTATACCACGTCTATAGTATGTTGATTAAAGAGAACAACTATTTATGATTAGCTTAAAGTTACGATGTTCGGAAGAAACCAACTTTCAACCTGTTGAGGGCAGACATAGCTATGTGTGCGTGTTTGAAATTATACTACGTCTATAGTATGTAGATTAAAGAAAACAACTATTTATCAATAGACTAAAGTTACGATGTTCGGAAGAAACCAAGTTTAAGCCTGTTGAGGACGGACATAGCTATGTACGCACCTCGTCTATAGTATGTAGATTAAAGAGAACAACTATTTATCAATAGACTAAAGTTACGATGTTCGGAAGAAACCAAGTTTCAGCCCGTTGAGGGCAGACATAGCTATGTGTGCGTGTTTGAAATTATACCACGTCTATAGTATGTTGATTAAAGAGAACAACTATTTATGATTAGCTTAAAGTTACGATGTTCGGAAGAAACCAAGTTTAAGACTGTTGAGGATGGACATAGCTATGTACGCACCTCTTCTATGACATGCAGATTAAAGAAAATAACTATTTGTCAATAGACTAAAGTTACGATGTTCGGAAGAAACCAAGTTTCAACCCGTTGAGGTCAGACATAGCTATGTGTGCGTGTTTGAAATTATACCACGTCCATAGCGTGAGGATTAAAGAGAACAACTATTTATGATTAGCTTAAAGTTACGATGTTCGGAAGAAACCAAGTTTAAGCCTGTTGAGGATGGACATAGCTATGTACGCACCTCGTCTATAGTATGTAGATTAAAGAGAACAACTATTTATCAATAGACTAAAGTTACGATGTTCGGAAGAAACCAAGTTTCAACCCGTTGAGGGCAGACATAGCTATGTGTACGTGTTTGAAATTATACCACGTCTATAGCGTGAGGATTAAAGAGAACAACTATTTATGATTAGCTTAAAGTTACGATGTTCGGAAGAAACCAAGTTTAAGCCTGTTGAGGACGGACATAGCTATGTACGCACCTCGTCTATAGTATGTAGATTAAAGAAAATAACTATTTATCAATAGACTAAAGTTACGATGTTCGGAAGAAACCAAGTTTCAGCCCGTTGAGGGCAGACATAGCTATGTGTACGTGTTTGAAATTATACCACGTCTATAGTATGTTGATTAAAGAGAACAACTATTTATGATTAGCTTAAAGTTACGGAAGAAACCAAGTTTCAGCCTGTTGAGGGCAGACATAGCTATGTACGCACCTCGTCTATAGCGTGAGGATTACAGAGAACAACTATTTATCAATAGACTAAAGTTACGATGTTTTAGAAGAAACCAAGTTTCAACGAATAGAGGTCAGACATACCTTAAAATCTTCGCGCTGCAAACTGTTACTCGGATGTATAAAATGCGTGCGTTCAAGCCTGAAACTCGAATGATAATATTCTCGTCGTACCTAAAAAAAAAAGAAGAAACATATATGAATGTAGTGTAGGGTACATCATCTAACCTAATTATCTTTACAACTCAAAGTTCGAAAACATACCTTTAAAAAAATGCACGTGCTGCAGGCTGTTACTGGGATGAATAAAATTGTTGCGTACTTTCGAACGGTACCTAAAAAAAGAACAAACATATATGAATGTAGATGTCTAGCGTAGAAGTTGCTTTGCAAATAAAAAAAGGTAATTAACAGTTCTACCTTACCTTAAGATAAAGGCTGAAGAATAATATTCACTGCAGACGGGAGATGTGTGTGTACGTAATAAACGCATACAGAGAACTGTGAGCACTTCGCGCAGACTGCTGCGGCTAAATATTCTGCTTGTTACCAAGCGGATATGATAATCGCTGAGCTGACAACTGCGGTACAGTCGGAACGAATGCAAACAAGAGCTCCTACCTGCAGGCTGACGTATTCAAACCTCCTGTTGATACCGAGGTGTCAGAATTTAAGAGTTCGATCCTTGGAAAGTTAGCGTGTGATCCTCAACTTCTCGAGGGTACATACGCGGTATTCCTTACCTGTAGGTATTGAGCTAAAGCTAGATCATGTAATGACGATCGCGCAGGCCCCTCGCCTAGCATTTACGGCTTCTAGTTCGAACCCGCTATCCCCCGAAGTAGTGAGAATGATTGGAGAGTGTTGAGGGTGATTCATTCGTCGGATGGAGGCGTTAAGCTATGTGCAGGCTTCTTCTAGTCAGGGTACGCGATTCAAATCCTGGCAACTTATACCGTCGGGAAGGGCATCCGGCTAGATCATGCAATGACGATCACGCAGGTCCCTCGCCTAACATTTACGGCTTCCAGTTCGAACCCGCTATCTTCCGAAGTAGCGAGAATGATTGAAGAGTGTTTGAGGGTGATTCATTTGTTGGATGGAGGTGTTAAGCTGACTTCTTCGGTAGGAGTAGGCTATGTCGGGATATCGATTTAAAATCCTAGTCAGGAAGGGCAACCGGTCGTATAAAACTATGGTGTGAGGCGGGGTGTGTGTAAAAGCTAGCAATAAGTAAGGGCTGTTGATGGGGACGTTAAACCTTGTGCAGACTCCTTCGAAAATGATTTTTTTGAGTACATGACTTGACAGTGATTCATTTGTCGGATGGAGGCAATAAGCCTTGTGCAGGCTTCTTCTAGTCGGGAGTAGGCTATGTGTCGGTACTGGGATATCTAGTTATAAAACCCGCTACAACAAATTTATCACGTATACTGCGATTTAAAATCCTAGTCAGGATGGGCAGCCGGTCGTATGGTGTGAGGCGGGGTGTGCAAAAAAGCTAGCAATAAGTAAGGGCTGTTGATGGGGACGTTAAACCTTGTGCAGACTCCTTCGAAAATGATTTTTTGAGTACAAGACTTGACAGTGATTCATTTGTCGGATGGAGGCAATAAGCCTTGTGCAGGCTTCTTCAGTCGAGTAGGCTATGTATCGGTACCGGGATATCTAGTTATAAAACCCGCTACAACAAATTTATCACGTATACTGCGATTTAAAATCCTAGTCAGGAAGGGCAGCCGGTCGTATGGTGTGAGGCTTGGTGTGCGAAAAAAAGCCAGCATTAAGTAAGGGCTGTTGATAGGAGGCGTTAAACCATGTGCAAGCTCCTTCACCAGGAGAAGCCTACATGCCGGTACCGTGCAGGTTCTTTCGATAGGAGTAGGCACTGTGTGTGTTTTAACCTCTCCGTACAATCATGATATTTTACGTTAGGAACTTACATAGGCTAAATGCTACACATTCTATGGCAGAGCCGGGAATCGAACTCGGACCCCGAGGGTAGCAGCTAACTACTACACTACAGAGGAGGGCTATTTCAGAATATTTTACAACCTTAATTGGTACTGTGTTTTAAGAGCTTACATGGGACTCACATAAGAAGACCTTCGCGAGTTACAAGCCGCTTATCAGTGTCTTCGTTCAAGGTCGAGCCGGAAGATACGTATACAATTTCAGCTAACACATGCATTCCACACAACTCGCTCAGAATGACTGTGCCGATACTTCGAGGACTGTAGGACAAATCTATAGCCTACAGTATGCATGCCTCTCACCCGGTAGTCTCGGGTTCGATTCTCTTGGGAATAAAAATGTGTTTAAATCACATGAATGTGTTGAGTTGTCCTTCCTGATGCAAAACTAGCAGTATCTAACCTCATACACCATAGTTTTACGACCGGTTGCCCTTCCTGACAACTCAGATTAAGAATCTGTTTTACAACGTCTAACACGGGGAATCGGGGATTTACAGCTAGATGCAATTCTTAGATTTTAAATCACGAACTATTGTTTTACGGCCGGATGCCCTTCCTGACTAAGATTTTAAATCGCAAGAATTTGTTTTAAGACTAGTCGCCCTCCCTGATGCAAAACTAGTAGTATCTAAGCTCTTGGTTGCCTTTCCTGACAACTCGGATTAAGAATCTGTCGAGAATCGGGGATTTACAGCTAGCTTAGATTTTAAATCACGAACTAACAAGAGCACGTAGAATTTACCGCCACCAGGGTAGCACTGTTCTCTCTGGATTAAAAGCTTTGTTTCCAAACAAGAGCATGTGGAATTTACCGCCACCAGGGTAGCACTGTTCTCTCTGGATTAAAAGCTTTGTTTCCAAACAAGAGCACGTGGAATTTGCCGTCACCGGGGCAGCACGGTGATTAAAGATGGTGGATGACAGCTCTGTCAGAAAAGCACATGGGTTTGTAAAGCATTTAGAATTTGTCGTCACCACATAGAGTGTAGCACGGTGATTAAAGATGGCGGATGACAGCTGCACATGGCTTTGTTTCCACGTGGAATTTGCCGTCACCGGGCAGCACGGTGATTAAAGATGGCGGATGACAGCTGCACATGGCTTTGTTTCTACGTGGAATTTGCCGTCACAGGGCAGCACGGTGATTAAAAATGGCGGATGACAGCTGACAAAAAAGCACATGGCTTTGTTTCTACGTGGAATTTGCCGTCACCACATAGAGGGCAGCACTGTTCTCTCTGGATTAAAGATGGCGGATGACAGCTGTCAAAAAAGCACGTGAGTATGTTTTCAAACAAGAGCACGTGGAATTTTTCAATTTGCCGCCACCACATAGAGGGCAGCACTGTTCTCTCTGGATTAAAGATGGCGGATGACAGCTGTCAAAAAAGCACATGGCTTTGTTTCTACGTGGAATTTGCCGTCACCGGGCAGCACTGTTCTCAAAGATGGCGGATGACAGCTGTCAAAAAAGCACGTGAGTATGTTTTCAAACAAGAGCACGTGGAATTTGCCACCACCACATAGAGGGCAGCACTGTTCTCTCTGGATTAAAGATGGCGGATGACAGCTGTCAGAAAAGCACATAGGTTTGTAAAGCACATAGAATTTACCGCCACCACATAGAGTGCAGCACTGTTCTCTCTAGATTAAAGATGGCGGATGACAGCTAACGAAATTGCCCGCAGCACAGTGCTCTATTGATTAAAGATGGCGGATGACAGCTGTCAAAAAAAAGCACGCGGCTTTGTTTCCCAACAAGAGCACATAGAATTTTTCAAATTGCCGCCACCACATTTCAAAGGTATCTAGCTAAAGAGTACAGCACTGTGCTCTGTTGATTAAAGATGGTGGATGGTAGCTGTCAAAAAAAGCACGTGGGTTTGTTTCTACGTAGAATTTGCCGTCACCACATAGAGGGCAGCACGGTGCTCAAAGATGGCTGCTGTCACGTGGAATTGTCTGCCACCACAGGTATCTAGCTAAAGAGGGCAGCACGATGCAATATGGCTGCTGTCAAAAAGCATTTTTCAAATTATCCGCCACCACATTTCAAAGGTAAGTAGCTAAAGAGGGCAGCACTGTGCTCAAAGATGGCGGATGACAGCTGCACGTGGCTTTGTTTACCTCGCGCTAGTTAGGTTAAGTTGGTAGCACTAAGGTTTAGACCCGTCAAGATGGCAGCACTGTCGATGACAGGTGACGAATTTTGCAGCTACTGCGATATAGAGGGCAGCACAGTGCTTTGTGGTTTAAAGATGGCGGATGACAGCTGTCAAAACAGCACGTAGCTGTCAAAAAGCACGTGGCTTTGTTTACCTCGCGCTAGTGAGGTTAAGTTGGTACCACTAAGGTTTAGGTCCATCAAGATAGCAGTACTGAGGTTTGCGATGCGTTGTTGTCTGTCAAAAAGCACGTGGCTTTGTTTACAAATCTGTCAAAAAGCACGTGGCTGTCAAAAAGCACGTGGCTTTGTTTACCTCGCGCTTGTGAGGTTAAGTTGGCACTACTGAGGTTTAGGCCCGTCAAGATGGCAGTACTGAGGTTAGCGGTGCGTTGTTGTCTGCCAAAAAGCACGTGGCTTTGTTTATCTCGCGCTAGTTAGGTTAAGTTGGCAGCACTGGAAGAGGCCTCTGGCTGAGGTGGAGGAGGCCACTGGGAGGCCACTGGCTGAGGAGGAGGAGGAGGTGGCCACTGGGAGGCCACTGGCTGAGGAGGAGGAGGAGGCCACTGGCTGAGGAGGAGGCGGCCACTGGGAGCCGGAGGTGGCGGTGGCGCCAGAACTGTCCAATTATACTACTTATATCTAAATGCATGATCTAGCTTCCAGTAGTCTACTGCAGTACTCGCGACCATATCTAAATGCATGTTCTAGCTACCCGTAGCCTACTGCAGACCTCCTACCCATATCTAAATGCATGTTCTAGCTACCAGTAGCCTACTGCAGGCTTTCCGCCCCTATCTAAATGCATGTTCTATCTTCCAGTAGTCTACTGCAGGCTTCCAGCCCTTGTCTAAATGCATGTTCTACCTACCAGTGGCCTATTGCAGGCTTCCCGTCCAAATCTAACTGCATGTTCTAGGTACCAGCAGTCTACTGCAGGCTTCCCGCTCATATCTAAATGCATGTTCTACGTACCAGTAGCCTACTGCAGGCTTCCAGCCCTTATCTAAATGCACGTTCTAGCTTCCAGTAGCCTACTGCAGGCTCCCCGCTCATATCTAAATGCATGTTCTACCTACCAGTAGTCTACTGCAGGCTTCCCGCACATATCTAAATGCATGTTCTATCTACCAGTAATCTACAGCAGGCTTCCCTCCCGTATCTAAATGCATGTTCTAACTACTAGTAGTCTACTGGCAGGCTTCCCGCCCATATGTAATGCATATTCTAGCATCCAGTAGCCTGCTGCAGGCTTCCCGCCCATATCTAAATGCATGTTCTAGCTACAAGTAGTCAACTGGCACGCTTCCCGCCCATATCTAATGCATATTCTAGCATCCAGTAGTCTACTGCAGGCTTCCCGCTCTTATCGAAACGCATGTTCTAGCTACCAGAAGCCTACTGCTGGCTTCCCGCTCATATCTAAATGCACGTTCTAGCTACCAGTAGTCTATTGCCAGGCTTCCCGCCCATATCTAATGCATATTCTAGCATCCAGTAGTCTACTGCAGGCTTCCCACCCATATCTAAACGCATGTTCTAGCTACCAGAAGCCTACTGCAGGCTTCCCGCTCATATATAAAGGAATGTTCTAGCTACCAGTAGCCTACTGCAGGCTTCCCGCTCATATCTAAATGCACGTTGTACCTTCCAGTAGCCTACTGCATGCTTCCCGTCCATATCTAAATGCATGATCTAGCTTCCAGTAGACTACTGCAGTCCTCCCGCCCATATCTAAATGCATGTTCTAGCTACCAGTTGACTACTGCATGCTTCCCGCACATATCTAAATGCATGTTCTAGCTACCAGAAGCCTACTGCAGGCTTCCCGCTCATATCAAATGCATGTTCTAGCTACCAGTAGTCTACTGCAGGTTTCCCGCCCATATCTAATGCATCTTCTAGCAACCAGTAGCCTGCTGCAGGCTCCCCGCTCATATCTAAATGCATGTTCTAGCTACCAGTAGCTTGCTGCAGGCTTCCCACCCATATCTAAATGCATGTTCTAGCTACCAGTAGCCTACTGCAGGCTTCCCGCCCATATCTAAATGCATCATCTAGCTACCAGTATTCTACTGCAGCCCTCGAACCCGTATATAAATGCATGTTCTAGCTTCCAGTAGCCTACTGCAGGCTTCCCGCCCATATCTAAATGCATGTTCTAGCTACCAGTAGTCTACTGCAGCCCTCCAACCGTATATAAATGCATGTCCTAGCTTCCAGTAGCATACTGCGGACTTCTGGGCCATATCTAAATGCATGTTCTAGCTTCTAGTAGTCTACTGCAGGCTTCCCGCCCATATCTAAATGCATGTTCCTGCTTCCAGTAGCCTCCTGCAAGCTTCCCGCCCGTATTTAGATGCATGTTGTAGCTTCCAGTAGACTACTGCAGGCTTCCCGCTCATGTCTAAATGCATGTTCTAGCTACCAGTAGTCTTCTAAGGCTTCCCCCTCATATCTAAATGCATGTTCTAGCTACCAGAAGCCTACTGCAGGCTTCCCGCTCATATCAAATGCATGTTCTAGGTACCAGTAGCCTACTGCAGCCTTCCCGCCCATATCTAAATGCATGTCCTAGCTACCAGTTGACTACTGCAGGTTTCCCGCCCATATCTAATGCATCTTCTGGCATCCAGTAGCCTGCTGCAGGCTTCCCGCCCATATCTAAATGCATGTTCTAGCTACCAGTAGTCTACTGCAGCCTTCCCGCCCATATCTAAATGCATGTTCTAGCTACCAGTTGACTACTGCAGCTTTCCCGCCCATATCTAATGCATCTTCTAGCATCCAGTAGCCTGCTGCAGGCTTCCCGCCCATATCTAAATGCATGTTGCAGCTTCCAGTTGACTACTGCAGCCTTCCCGCCCATATCTAAATGCATGTTCTAGCTACCAGTTGACTACTGCGGGCTTCTGGGCCATATCTAAATGCATGTCTAGCTACCAGTAGCCTGCTGCAGGCTTCCCGCACACATCTAAATGCATGTTCTAGCTACCAGAAGCCCACTGCAGGCTTCCCGCCCATATCTAATGCATCTTCTAGCATCCAGTAGCCTGCTGCAGGCTTCCCGCAAATATCTAAATGCATGTTGTAGCTTCCAGTTGACTACTGCAGGCTTCCCGCTCATATCTAAATGCATGTTCTAGCTTCCAGTAGCCTACTGCATGCTTCCCGTCTATATCTAAATGCATGATCTAGCTTCCAGTAGTCTACTGCAGTACTCGCGACCATATCTAAATGCATGTTCTAGCTACCCGTAGCCTACTGCAGACCTCCTACCCATATCTAAATGCATGTTCTAGCTACCAGTAGCCTACTGCAGGCTTTCCGCCCCTATCTAAATGCATGTTCTATCTTCCAGTAGTCTACTGCAGGCTTCCAGCCCTTGTCTAAATGCATGTTCTACCTACCAGTGGCCTATTGCAGGCTTCCCGTCCAAATCTAACTGCATGTTCTAGGTACCAGCAGTCTACTGCAGGCTTCCCGCTCATATCTAAATGCATGTTCTACGTACCAGTAGCCTACTGCAGGCTTCCAGCCCTTATCTAAATGCACGTTCTAGCTTCCAGTAGCCTACTGCAGGCTCCCCGCTCATATCTAAATGCATGTTCTACCTACCAGTAGTCTACTGCAGGCTTCCCGCACATATCTAAATGCATGTTCTATCTACCAGTAATCTACAGCAGGCTTCCCTCCCGTATCTAAATGCATGTTCTAACTACTAGTAGTCTACTGGCAGGCTTCCCGCCCATATGTAATGCATATTCTAGCATCCAGTAGCCTGCTGCAGGCTTCCCGCCCATATCTAAATGCATGTTCTAGCTACAAGTAGTCAACTGGCACGCTTCCCGCCCATATCTAATGCATATTCTAGCATCCAGTAGTCTACTGCAGGCTTCCCGCTCTTATCGAAACGCATGTTCTAGCTACCAGAAGCCTACTGCTGGCTTCCCGCTCATATCTAAATGCACGTTCTAGCTACCAGTAGTCTATTGCCAGGCTTCCCGCCCATATCTAATGCATATTCTAGCATCCAGTAGTCTACTGCAGGCTTCCCACCCATATCTAAACGCATGTTCTAGCTACCAGAAGCCTACTGCAGGCTTCCCGCTCATATATAAAGGAATGTTCTAGCTACCAGTAGCCTACTGCAGGCTTCCCGCTCATATCTAAATGCACGTTGTACCTTCCAGTAGCCTACTGCATGCTTCCCGTCCATATCTAAATGCATGATCTAGCTTCCAGTAGACTACTGCAGTCCTCCCGCCCATATCTAAATGCACGTTCTAGCTACCAGTAGCCTACTGCAGGCTTCCCGCACATATCTAAATGCATGTTCTAGCTACCAGTAGCCTACTGCAGCCTTCCCGCCCATACATAAATGCATGTTCTTATTACAGTAGCCTACTGCAGGCTTCCCGTTCATATCTAAATGCATGTTCTATCTTCCCGTAGTCCACTTAAGGCTTCCCGCCCGTATCTAAATGCATGTTCTATCTTCCGGTAGTCCACTTCAGGCTTCCCGCCCGTATCTAAATGCATGTTCTAGCTTCCAGTAGTCCACTTCAGGCTTCCCGCCCACATCTAAATGCATGTTCTAGGTACCAGTAGCCTACTGCAGCCTTCCCGCCCATACATAAATGCATGTTCTTGTTACAGTAGCCTACTGCAGGCTTCCCGCTCATATCTAAATGCATGTTCTATCTTCCCGTAGTCCACTTCAGGCTTCCCGCCCGTATCTAAATGCATGTTCTAGCTTCCAGTAGTCCACTTCAGGCTTCCCGCCCGTATCTAAATGCATGTTCTAGCTACCAGTAGCCTACTGCAGGCTTCCCGCCCATACATAAATGCATGTTCTTGTTAGAGTAGCCTACTGCAGGCTTCCCGCCCATATCTAAATGCATGTTCTAGCTTCCAGTAGTCCACTTCAGGCTTCCCGCCCGTATCTAAATGCATGTTCTAGCTTCCAGTAGCCTACTGCAGGCTTCCCGACCACAACTAAATGCATGTTGTAGCTACCAGTAATCCACTGCAGCCTTCCCGGCCATATCTAAATGCATGTTCTAGGTACCAGTAGCCTACTGCAGGCTTCCCGCTCATATCTAAATGCATGTTCTAGGTACCAGTAGCCTAATGCAGGCTTCCCGCTCATATCTAAATGCATGTTCTAGCTACCAGTAGTCTACTGCAGGCTTCCCTCCCGTATTTAAATGCATGTACTGGCTTCCAGTAGTCTACTGCAGGCTTCCCGTCCATATCTAATTGCATGTTCTAGCTACCAGTAACCTACTGCAGGCTTCGCTATCATATCTAAATGCATGTTCTAGGTACCGGTAGCCTACTGCAGGCTTCCCGCTCATATCTAAATGCATGTTCTAGGTACCAGTAGTCTACTGCAGGCTTCCCTCCCGTATTTAAAAGCTTGTTCTGGCTTCCAGTAGCCTACTGCAGGCTTCCCGTCCATATCTAATTGCATGTTCTGGCTACCAGTAGCCTACTGCAGGCTTGCCGCCCATATCTAAATGCATGTTGTAGCTACCAGTAGCCTACTGCAGGCTTCCCGCCCAAATCTAATGCATATTCTAGCATCCAGTAGCCTGCTGCAGGCTTCCCGCCCATATCTAAATGCATGTTCTAGCTTCCAGTAGTCTACTGGCAGGCTTCCTGCCCATATCTAATGCATATTCTAGCATCCAGTAGCCTGCTGCAGGCTTCCCGCCCATATCTAAATGCATGTTCTAGCTACCAGTAGCCTACTGCAGGCTTCCCGCTCATATCTAAAAGCATGTTCTAGCTTCCGGTAGCCTACTGTAGGCTTCCCGCTCATATCTAAATGAATGTTCTAGCTACCAGGTGTCTACTGCAGGCTTCCCTCCCGTATCTAAATGCATGCTCTAGATACCAGTACCTACTGCAGGCTTCGCGCACATATCTAATTGCATGTTCCAGGTACCAGTAGCCACCTGCATGCTTCCCGCCCTTATTTAATTGCATGTTGTAGCTTCCAGTAGCCTACTGCAGGCTTCCCGCCCATATCTAAATGAATGTTCTACCTACCAGTAGTCTACTGTAGGCTTCCCGCCCGTACCTAAATGCATGATCTAGGAACCAGTAGCATACTGCAGCCCTCCCGCCCATATTTAAATGCATGTTCTAGCTTCCAGTAGCCTACTGCAGGCTACTGGCCCATATCTAAATGCATGTTCTAGCTTCCAGTAGTCTTCTGCAGGCTTCCCGCCCATACCTAAATGCATGTTCTACCTACCAGTAGCCTACTGCAGGCTTCCCGCCCATATCTAAATGCATGTTCTAGCTACCAGTAGCATGCTGCAGGCTTCCCGCCCATATCTAAATGCATGTTCTAGCTACCAGTATTCTACTGCAGCCCTCCAACCCGTATATAAATGCATGTTCTAGCTTCCAGTAGCCTACTGCAGGCATCCCGCCCATATCTAAATGCATGTTCTAGCTACCAGTAGCCTACTGCAGCCTTCCCGCCCATACATAAATGCATGTTCTTATTACAGTAGCCTACCGCAGGCTTCCCGTTCATATCTAAATGCATGTTCTATCTTCCCGTAGTCCACTTAAGGCTTCCCGCCCGTATCTAAATGCATGTTCTATCTTCCGGTAGTCCACTTCAGGCTTCCCGCCTGTATCTAAATGCATGTTCTAGCTTCCAGTAGTCCACTTCAGGCTTCCCGCCCGTATCTAAATGCATGTTCTAGCTACCAGTAGCCTACCGCAGGCTTCCCCCCATACATAAAAGCATGTTCTTGTTACAGTAGGCTACTGCAGGCTTCCCGCCCGTATCTAAATGCATGTTCTAGCTTCCAGTAGTCCACTTCAGGCTTCCCGCCCGTATCTAAATGCATGTTCTAGCTTCCAGTAGCCTACTGCAGGCTTCCCGACCACAACTAAATGCATGTTGTAGCTACCAGTAGTCCACTGCAGCCTTCCCGCCCATATCTAAATGCATGTTCTAGGTACCAGTAGCCTACTGCAGCCTTCCCGCCCATACATAAATGCATGTTCTTGTTACAGTAGCCTACTGCAGGCTTCCCGCTCATATCTAAATGCATGTTCTATCTTCCCGTAGTCCACTTCAGGCTTCCCGCCCGTATCTAAATGCATGTTCTAGCTTCCAGTAGTCCATTTCAGGCTTCCCGCCCGTATCTAAATACATGTTCTAGCTACCAGTAGCCTACTGCAGGCTTCCCGCCCATACATAAATGCATGTTCTTGTTAGAGTAGCCTACTGCAGGCTTCCCGCCCATATCTAAATGCATGTTCTAGCTTCCAGTAGTCCACTTCAGGCTTCCCGCCCGTATCTAAATGCATGTTCTAGCTTCCAGTAGCCTACTGCAGGCTTCCCGACCACAACTAAATGCATGTTGTAGCTACCAGTAGTCCACTGCAGCCTTCCCGCTCATATCTAAATGCATGTTCTAGGTACCAGTAGCCTACTGCAGGCTTCCCGCTCATATCTAAATGCCTGTTCTAGGTACCAGTAGCCTACTGCAGGCTTCCCGCTCATATCTAAGTGCATGTTCTAGCTACCAGTAGTCTACTGCAGGCTTCCCTCCCGTATTTAAATGCTTGTACTGGCTTCCAGTAGTCTACTGCAGGCTTCCCGTCCATATCTAATTGCATGTTCTAGCTACCAGTAACCTACTGCAGGCTTCGCTATCATATCTAAATGCATGTTCTAGGTACCGGTAGCGTACTGCAGGCTTCCCGCTCATATCTAAATGCATGTTCTAGGTACCAGTAGTCTACTGCAGGCTTCCCTCCCGTATTTAAATGCTTGTTCTGGCTTCCAGTAGAATACTGCAGGCTTCCCGTCCATATCTAAATGCATGTTCTAGCTACCAGTAGCCTACTGCAGGCTTGCCGCCCATATCTAAATGCATGTTGTAGCTACCAGTAGCCTACTGCAGGCTTCCCGCCCATATCTAATGCATATTCTAGCATCCAGTAGCCTGCTGCAGGCTTTCCGCCCATATCTAAATGCATGTTCTAGCTTCCAGTAGTCTACTGGCAGGCTTCCTGCCCATATCTAATGCATATTCTAGCATCCAGTAGCCTGCTGCAGGCTTCCTGCCCATATCTAAATGCATGTTCTAGCTTCCAGTAGTCTACTGCATGCTTCCCGCCCATATCTAAATGCATGTTCTAGCTACCAGTAGCCTACTGCAGGCTTCCCGCTCATATCTAAAAGCATGTTCTAGCTTCCGGTAGCCTACTGTAGGCTTCCCGCTCATATCAAAATGAATGTTCTAGCTACCAGGAGTCTACTGCAGGCTTCCCTCCCGTATCTAAATGCATGCTCTAGCTACCAGTACCTACTGCAGGCTTCGCGCACATATCTAATTGCATGTTCCAGGTACCAGTAGCCACCTGCATGCTTCCCGCCCTTATTTAATTGCATGTTGTAGCTTCCAGTAGCCTACTGCAGGCTTCCCGCCCATATCTAAATGAATGTTCTACCTACCAGTAGTCTACTGTAGGCTTCCCGCCCATATCTAAATGCATGTTCTAGGAACCAGTAGCATACTGCAGCCCTCCCGCCCATATCTAATGCATGTTCTAGCTTCCAGTAGCCAACTGCAGGCTACTGGCCCATATCTAAATGCATGTTCTAGCTTCCAGTAGTCTACTGCAGGCTTCCCGCCCATATCTAAATGCATGTTCTAGCTACCAGTAGCCTACTGCAGGCTTCCACCCATATCTAAATGCATGTTCTAGCTATCAGTAGCATGCTGCAGGCTTCCCGCCCATATCTAAATGCATGTTCTAGCTACCAGTAGCCTGCTGCATGCTTCCCGCCCATATCTAAATGCATGTTCTAGTTACCAGTAGCCTGCTGCAGGCTTCCCGCCCATATATAAATCCATGTTCTAGCTACCATTAGCCTGCTGCAGGCTTCCCGCCCATATCTAAATGCATGTTCTAGCTACCAGTAGCCTACTGCAGGCTTCCCGCCCATATCTAAATGAATGTTCTACCTACAAGTAGTCTACTGCAGGCTTCCCGCTCATGTCTAAATGCATGTTCTAGGAACCAGTAGTCTACTGCAGGCTTCCCGCTCATATCTAAATGCATGTTCTAGGTACTAGTAGCCTAATGCAGCCCTCCCGCCCATATCTAAATGTCTGTTCTACCTACCAGTAGTGTACTGTAGGCTTCCCGCTCATGTCTAAATGCATGTTCTAGGAGTAAGTAGTCTACTGCTGGCTTCCCGCTCATATCTAAATGCATGTTCTAGCGACCAGTAGCATACTGCAGCCCTCCCGCCCATATATCAATGCATGTTCTAGCTACCAGTAGCCTGCTGCAGGCTTCCGGCCCATATCTAAATGCATGTTCTAGCTACCAGTAGCCTGCTGCAGGCTTCGCGCCCATATCTAAATGCATGTTCTATCTACCAGTAATCTACAGCAGGCTTCCCTCCCGTATCTAAATGCATGTTCTAGCTACTAGTAGTCTACTGGCAGGCTTCCCGCCCATATGTAATGCATATTCTAGCATCCAGTAGCCTGCTGCAGGCTTCCCGCCCATATCTAAATGCATGTTCTAGCTACAAGTAGTCAACTGGCAGGATTCCCGCCCATATCTAATGCATATTCTAGCATCCAGTAGTCTACTGCAGGCTTCCCGCTCTTATCGAAACGCATGTTCTAGCTACCAGAAGCCTACTGCTGGCTTCCCGCTCATATCTAAATGCACGTTCTAGCTACCAGTAGTCTATTGCCAGGCTTCCCGCCCATATCTAATGCATATTCTAGCATCCAGTAGTCTACTGCAGGCTTCCCACCCATATCTAAACGCATGTTCTAGCTACTAGAAGCCTACTGCAGGCTTCCCGCTCATATATAAAGGAATGTTCTAGCTACCAGTAGCCTACTGCAGGTTTCCCGCTCATATCTAAATGCACGTTGTACCTTCCAGTAGCCTACTGCATGCTTCCCGTCCATATCTAAATGCATGATCTAGCTTCCAGTAGACTACTGCAGTCCTCCCGCCCATATCTAAATGCACGTTCTAGCTACCAGTAGCCTACTGCAGGCTTCCCGCCCATACATAAATGCATGTTCTTATTACAGTAGCCTACTGCAGGCTTCCCGTTCATATCTAAATGCATGTTCTATCTTCCCGTAGTCCACTTAAGGCTTCCCGCCCGTATCTAAATGCATGTTCTATCTTCCGGTAGTCCACTTCAGGCTTCCCGCCCGTATCTAAATGCATGTTCTAGCTTCCAGTAGTCCACTTCAGGCTTCCCGCCCACATCTAAATGCATGTTCTAGGTACCAGTAGCCTACTGCAGCCTTCCCGCCCATACATAAATGCATGTTCTTGTTACAGTAGCCTACTGCAGGCTTCCCGCTCATATCTAAATGCATGTTCTATCTTCCCGTAGTCCACTTCAGGCTTCCCGCCCGTATCTAAATGCATGTTCTAGCTTCCAGTAGTCCACTTCAGGCTTCCCGCCCGTATCTAAATGCATGTTCTAGCTACCAGTAGCCTACTGCAGGCTTCCCGCCCATACATAAATGCATGTTCTTGTTAGAGTAGCCTACTGCAGGCTTCCCGCCCATATCTAAATGCATGTTCTAGCTTCCAGTAGTCCACTTCAGGCTTCCCGCCCGTATCTAAATGCATGTTCTAGCTTCCAGTAGCCTACTGCAGGCTTCCCGACCACAACTAAATGCATGTTGTAGCTACCAGTAATCCACTGCAGCCTTCCCGGCCATATCTAAATGCATGTTCTAGGTACCAGTAGCCTACTGCAGGCTTCCCGCTCATATCTAAATGCATGTTCTAGGTACCAGTAGCCTACTGCAGGCTTCCCGCTCATATCTAAATGCATGTTCTAGCTACCAGTAGTCTACTGCAGGCTTCCCTCCCGTATTTAAATGCATGTACTGGCTTCCAGTGGTCTACTGCAGGCTTCCCGTCCATATCTAATTGCATGTTCTAGCTACCAGTAACCTACTGCAGGCTTCGCTATCATATCTAAATGCATGTTCTAGGTACCGGTAGCCTACTGCAGGCTTCCCGCTCATATCTAAATGCATGTTCTAGGTACCAGTAGTCTACTGCAGGCTTCCCTCCCGTATTTAAAAGCTTGTTCTGGCTTCCAGTAGCCTACTGCAGGCTTCCCGTCCATATCTAATTGCATGTTCTGGCTACCAGTAGCCTACTGCAGGCTTGCCGCCCATATCTAAATGCATGTTGTAGCTACCAGTAGCCTACTGCAGGCTTCCCGCCCAAATCTAATGCATATTCTAGCATCCAGTAGCCTGCTGCAGGCTTCCCGCCCATATCTAAATGCATGTTCTAGCTTCCAGTAGTCTACTGGCAGGCTTCCTGCCCATATCTAATGCATATTCTAGCATCCAGTAGCCTGCTGCAGGCTTCCCGCCCATATCTAAATGCATGTTCTATCTACCAGTAGCCTACTGCAGGCTTCCCGCTCATATCAAAAAGCATGTTCTAGCTTCCGGTAGCCTACTGTAGGCTTCCCGCTCATATCTAAATGAATGTTCTAGCTACCAGGTGTCTACTGCAGGCTTCCCTCCCGTATCTAAATGCATGCTCTAGATACCAGTACCTACTGCAGGCTTCGCGCACATATCTAATTGCATGTTCCAGGTACCAGTAGCCACCTGCATGCTTCCCGCCCTTATTTAATTGCATGTTGTAGCTTCCAGTAGCCTACTGCAGGCTTCCCGCCCATATCTAAATGAATGCTCTACCTACCAGTAGTCTACTGTAGGCTTCCCGTCCGTACCTAAATGCATGATCTAGGAACCAGTAGCATACTGCAGCCCTCCCGCCCATATTTAAATGCATGTTCTAGCTTCCAGTAGCCTACTGCAGGCTACTGGCCCATATCTAAATGCATGTTCTAGCTTCCAGTAGTCTTCTGCAGGCTTCCCGCCCATACCTAAATGCATGTTCTACCTACCAGTAGCCTACTGCAGGCTTCCCGCCCATATCTAAATGCATGTTCTAGCTACCAGTAGCATGCTGCAGGCTTCCCGCCCATATCTAAATGCATGTTCTAGCTACCAGTATTCTACTGCAGCCCTCCAACCCGTATATAAATGCATGTTCTAGCTTCCAGTAGCCTACTGCAGGCATCCCGCCCATATCTAAATGCATGTTCTAGCTACCAGTAGCCTACTGCAGCCTTCTCGCCCATACATAAATGCATGTTCTTATTACAGTAGCCTACCGCAGGCTTCCCGTTCATATCTAAATGCATGTTCTATCTTCCCGTAGTCCACTTAAGGCTTCCCGCCCGTATCTAAATGCATGTTCTATCTTCCGGTAGTCCACTTCAGGCTTCCCGCCTGTATCTAAATGCATGTTCTAGCTTCCAGTAGTCCACTTCAGGCTTCCCGCCCGTATCTAAATGCATGTTCTAGCTACCAGTAGCCTACCGCAGGCTTCCCCCCATACATAAAAGCATGTTCTTGTTACAGTAGCCTACTGCAGGCTTCCCGCCCGTATCTAAATGCATGTTCTAGCTTCCAGTAGTCCACTTCAGGCTTCCCGCCCGTATCTAAATGCATGTTCTAGCTTCCAGTAGCCTACTGCAGGCTTCCCGACCACAACTAAATGCATGTTGTAGCTACCAGTAGTCCACTGCAGCCTTCCCGCCCATATCTAAATGCATGTTCTAGGTACCAGTAGCCTACTGCAGCCTTCCCGCCCATACATAAATGCATGTTCTTGTTACAGTAGCCTACTGCAGGCTTCCCGCTCATATCTAAATGCATGTTCTATCTTCCCGTAGTCCACTTCAGGCTTCCCGCCCGTATCTAAATGCATGTTCTAGCTTCCAGTAGTCCATTTCAGGCTTCCCGCCCGTATCTAAATGCATGTTCTAGCTACCAGTAGCCTACAGCAGGCTTCCTGCCCATACATAAATGCATGTTCTTGTTAGAGTAGCCTACTGCAGGCTTCCCGCCCATATCTAAATGCATGTTCTAGCTTCCAGTAGTCCACTTCAGGCTTCCCGCCCGTATCTAAATGCATGTTCTAGCTTCCAGTAGCCTACTGCAGGCTTCCCGACCACAACTAAATGCATGTTGTAGCTACCAGTAGTCCACTGCAGGCTCCCCGCTCATATCTAAATGCATGTTCTAGCTACCAGTAGTCTACTGCAGGCTTCCCTCCCGTATTTAAATGCCTGTTCTAGGTACCAGTAGCCTACTGCAGGCTTCCCGCTCATATCTAAGTGCATGTTCTAGCTACCAGTAGTCTACTGCAGGCTTCCCTCCCGTATTTAAATGCTTGTACTGGCTTCCAGTAGTCTACTGCAGGCTTCCCGTCCATATCTAATTGCATGTTCTAGCTACCAGTAACCTACTGCAGGCTTCGCTATCATATCTAAATGCATGTTCTAGGTACCGGTAGCGTACTGCAGGCTTCCCGCTCATATCTAAATGCATGTTCTAGGTACCAGTAGTCTACTGCAGGCTTCCCTCCCGTATTTAAATGCTTGTTCTGGCTTCCAGTAGAATACTGCAGGCTTCCCGTCCATATCTAAATGCATGTTCTAGCTACCAGTAGCCTACTGCAGGCTTGCCGCCCATATCTAAATGCATGTTGTAGCTACCAGTAGCCTACTGCAGGCTTCCCGCCCATATCTAATGCATATTCTAGCATCCAGTAGCCTGCTGCAGGCTTCCCGCCCATATCTAAATGCATGTTCTAGCTTCCAGTAGTCTACTGGCAGGCTTCCTGCCCATATCTAATGCATATTCTAGCATCCAGTAGCCTGCTGCAGGCTTCCCGCCCATATCTAAATGCATGTTCTAGCTTCCAGTAGTCTACTGCATGCTTCCCGCCCATATCTAAATGCATGTTCTAGCTACCAGTAGCCTACTGCAGGCTTCCCGCTCATATCTAAAAGCATGTTCTAGCTTCCGGTAGCCTACTGTAGGCTTCCCGCTCATATCAAAATGAATGTTCTAGCTACCAGGAGTCTACTGCAGGCTTCCCTCCCGTATCTAAATGCATGCTCTAGCTACCAGTACCTACTGCAGGCTTCGCGCACATATCTAATTGCATGTTCCAGGTACCAGTAGCCACCTGCATGCTTCCCGCCCTTATTTAATTGCATGTTGTAGCTTCCAGTAGCCTACTGCAGGCTTCCCGCCCATATCTAAATGAATGTTCTACCTACCAGTAGTCTACTGTAGGCTTCCCGCCCATATCTAAATGCATGTTCTAGGAACCAGTAGCATACTGCAGCCCTCCCGCCCATATCTAATGCATGTTCTAGCTTCCAGTAGCCTACTGCAGGCTACTGGCCCATATCTAAATGCATGTTCTAGCTTCCAGTAGTCTACTGCAGGCTTCCCGCCCATATCTAAATGCATGTTCTAGCTACCAGTAGCCTACTGCAGGCTTCCACCCATATCTAAATGCATGTTCTAGCTATCAGTAGCATGCTGCAGGCTTCCCGCCCATATCTAAATGCATGTTCTAGCTACCAGTAGCCTGCTGCAGGCTTCCCGCCCATATCTAAATGCATGTTCTAGTTACCAGTAGCCTGCTGCAGGCTTCCCGCCCATATCTAAATCCATGTTCTAGCTACCATTAGCCTGCTGCAGGCTTCCCGCCCATATCTAAATGCATGTTCTAGCTACCAGTAGCCTACTGCAGGCTTCCCGCCCATATCTAAATGAATGTTCTACCTACAAGTAGTCTACTGCAGGCTTCCCGCTCATGTCTAAATGCATGTTCTAGGAACCAGTAGTCTACTGCAGGCTTCCCGCTCATATCTAAATGCATGTTCTAGGTACTAGTAGCCTACTGCAGCCCTCCCGCCCATATCTAAATGTCTGTTCTACCTACCAGTAGTGTACTGTAGGCTTCCCGCTCATGTCTAAATGCATGTTCTAGGAGTAAGTAGTCTACTGCTGGCTTCCCGCTCATATCTAAATGCATGTTCTAGCGACCAGTAGCATACTGCAGCCCTCCCGCCCATATATCAATGCATGTTCTAGCTACCAGTAGCCTGCTGCAGGCTTCCGGCCCATATCTAAATGCATGTTCTAGCTACCAGTAGCCTGCTGCAGGCTTCGCGCCCATATCTAAATGCATGTTCTAGCTACCAGTAGCCTGCTGCAGGCTTCCCGCCCATATCTAAATGCATGTTCTAGCTACCAGTAGCCTGCTGCAGGCTTCCCGCCCATATATCAATGCATGTCCTAGCTTCCAGTATCCTACTGCAGGCTTCCCGTCCATATCTAAATGAATGTTCTACCTACCAGTAGTCTACTGTAGGCTTCCCGCTCATGTCTAAATGCATGTTCTAGGAACCAGTAGTCTACTGCAGGCTTCCCGTCATATCTAAATGCATGTTTTAGCGACCAGTAGCATACTGCAGCCCTCCCGCCCATATTTAAATGCATGTTCTAGCTTCCAGTAGCCTTCTGCAGGCTACTGGGCCATATCTAAATGCATGTTCTAGCTACCAGTAGTCTACTGCAAGCTTCCCGCCCATATCTAAATGCATGTTCTAGCTTCCAGTTGTCTACTGCAGGCTTCCCGCCCATATCTAAATGCATGTTCTAGCTTCCAGTAGCATACTGCAGGCTTCCCGCCCATATCTAAATGCATGTCTAGCTACCAGTAGCCTACTTCAGTCTTCCCGCCCATATCTAAATGCATGTTCCTGCTTCCAGTAGCCTGCTGCAGGCTTCCCGCCCATATCTAAATGCATGTTCTAACTTCCAGTAGTCTACTGCTGGCTTTTCGCCCATATCTAATACATATTCTAGCATCCAGTAGCCTGCTGCAGGCTTCCCGCCCTTATCTAAATGCATGTTGTAGCTTCCAGTAGACTACTGCAGGCTTCCCGCCCATATCTAAATGAATGTTATAGCTTCCAGTACCTACTGCCGGCTACCCGCTCATATCTGAATGCATGTTCTAGCGACCAGTATCATATTGCAGCCCTCCCGCCCATATATCAATGCATGTCCTAGCTTCCAGTAGCATACTGCGGGCTTCTGGGCCATATCTAAATGCATGTTCTAGCTTCCAGAAGTCTAGTGCAGGCTTCCCTCCCATATCTAAATGCATGTTCTAGGTACCAGTAGCCTACTGCAGGATTCCCGCTCATATCTGAATGCATGTTCTAGCGACCAGTATCATATTGCAGCCCTCCCGCCCATATATCAATGCATGTTCTAGCTTAAAGTAGTCTACTGCAGGCTACTGGCCCATATGTAAATGCATGTCCTAGCTTCCAGTAGCATACTGCGGGCTTCTGGGCCATATCTGAATGCATGTTCTAGCTTCCAGTAGTCTACTGCAGTCTTCCCGCCCTTATCTAAATGCATGTTCTAGCTACCAGCAGTCTATTGCAGCTTCCCGCTCATATCTAAATGCATGTCCTAGCTTCCAGTAGCATATTGCAGGCTTCCCGCCCATATCTAAATGCATATTCTAGCTTCCAGTAGTCTACTGCAGGGTTCCCGCCCTTATCTAAATGCATGTTCTAGCTACCAGCAGTCTACTGCAGGCTTCCCGCTCATATCTAAATGCATGTTCTAGCTGCCAGTAGTCTACTGCAGGCTTCCCGCTCATATCTAAATGCATGTCCTAGCTTCCAGTAGCCTAGTGCAGTCCTCCCACCCATATCTAAATGCATGTTCTGGCTACCAGTAGCCTACTGCAGGCTTCCCGCCCATATTAAATGCATGATCTAGCTTCCAGTAGACTACTGCAGTCCTCCCGCCCATATCTAAATGCATGTTCTAGCTACCAGTAGCCTACTGCAGGCTTCCCGTCCATATCTAAATGCATGTTCTAGCTACCAGTAGCCTACTGCAGGCTTCCCGCTCATACATAATGCACGTTCTAGCTTCCAGTAGCCTACTGCAGGCTTCCCGCACATATCTAAATTCATGTTCTAGCTACCAGTAGCATACTGCAGCCCTCCAACCCGTATAAAAATGCATGTTCTACCTACCAGTGGCCTATTGCAGGCTTCCCGCTCATATCTAGATATATGTTGTAGCTAACAGTTGTCTACTGCAGCCCTCCCGCCCACATCTACATGCATGTCCTAGCTTCCAGTAGCCTAGTGCAGTCCTCCCACCCATATCTAAATGCATGTTCTAGCTACCAGTAGCCTACTGCAGGCTTCCCGCCCATATCTAAATGCATGATCTAGCTTCCAGTAGACTACTGCAGTCCTCCCGCTCATATCTAAATGCATGTTCTAGCTACCAGTAATCTATTGCAGGCTTCCCGATGATATCTAAATGCATGATCTAGCTTCCAGTAGCCTACTGCATGCTTCCCGCACATTTCTAAATGCATGTTCTAGCTACCAGTAGCCAACTGCAGTCCTCCCACCCATATCTAAATGCATGTTCTAGCTACCAGTAGCCTACTGCAGGCTTCCCGCCCATATCTAAATGCATGATCTAGCTTCCAGTAGACTACTGCAGTCCTCCCGCCCATATCTAAATGCTAGTTCGAGCTACAAGTAGCCTACTGCAGGTTTCCCGTCCATATCTAAATGCATGTTCTAGCTACCAGTAGCCTACTGCAGGCTTCCCGCTCATACCTAAATGCACGTTCTAGCTTCCAGTAGCCTACTGCATGCTTCCCGCACATTTCTAAATGCATGTTCTAGCTACCAGTAGCCTACTGCAGTCCTCCCACCCATATCTAAATGCATGTTCTAGCTACCACTAGCCTACTGCTGGCTTCCCGTCCATATGTAAATGCATGTTCTAGCTACCAGTAGCCTACTGCAGGCTTCCCGCTCATAACTAAATGCACGTTCTAGCTTCCAGTAGCCTACTGCATGCTTCCCGCACATATCTAAATGCATGTTCTAGCTACCAGCAGTCTACTGCAGGCTCCCCGCCCATATCTAAATGCATGTTGTAGCTACCAGTGTTGTACTGCAGCCCTCCAACCCGTATATAAATGCATGTTCTACCTACCAGTGGCCTATTGCAGGCTTCCCGCTCATATCTAGATACATGTTCTAGCTACCAGTAGTTTATTGCAGGCTTCACGCTCATATCTAAATGCATGTTCTAGCTACCAGTAGTCTACTGCAGGCTTCCCTCCCGTATTTAAATGCTTGTTCTGGATTCCAGTAGCCTACTGCAGGCTTCCCGTCCATATCTAAATGCATGTTCTAGCATCCAGTAGTCCACTGCAGGCTTCCCGCCCTTATTTAAATGCATGTTCTAGCTACCAGTAGTTTATTGCAGGCTCCCCGCCCATTTCTAAATGCATGTTCTATCTTCCAGTAGTCTACTGCAGCCCTCCCGCCCATATTTAAATGCATGTTCTAGCTACCAGTAGTCTACTGCAGGCTTCCATCCAATATTTAATGCTTGTTCTGGCTTCCAGTAGCCTATTGCAGGCTTCCCGTCCATATCGAAATGCATGTTCTAGTTACCAGTAGCCTACTGCAGGCTTCGCTCCCATATCTAAATGCATGTTCTAGGTACCAGTAGCCTACTGCAGGCTTCACGCTCATATCTAAATCCATGTTCCAGCTACCAGTAGTCTACTGCAGGCTCCCCGCTCATATCTAAATGCATGTTCTAGCTACCAGTAGTCTACTGCAGGCTTCCCTCCCGTATTTAAATGCTTGTTCTGGCTTCCAGTAGCCTACTGCAGGCTTCCCTTCCATATCTAAATGCATGTTCTAGCTACCAGTAGATTACTGCAGGCTTTCTGCCCATATCTAAATGCATGTTGTAGCTACCAGTAGCCTACTGCAGGCTTCCCGCCCACATCTAATGCATATTCTAGCATCCAGTAGCCTGCTGCAGGCTTCCCGCCCATATCTAAATGCATGTTCTAGCATCCAGTAGTCCACTGCAGGCTTCCCGCCCTTATCTAAATGCATGTTCTAGCTACCAGTAGTTTATTGCAGGCTCCCCGCCCATTTCTAAATGCATGTTCTATCTTCCAGTAGTCTACTGCAGCCCTCCCGCCCATATTTAAATGCATGTTCTAGCTTCCAGTAGCCTACTGCAGGCTACTGCCCCATATCTAAATGCACGTTCTAGCTTCCACTATTCTAGAGCAGGCTTCCCGCCCATATCTAAATGCATGTTCTAGCTACCAGTAGCCTGCTGCAGGCTTCCCGCTCATACCTAAATGAATGTTCTAGATAAAAGGAGTCTACTGCAGGCTTCCCGCCCATATCTAAATGCATGCTCGAGCTACCACTACCTACTGCAGGCTTCGCGCACATATCTAAATGCATATTCCGGCTACCAGTAGCCACCTGCATGCTTCCCGCCCTTATTTAAATGCATGTTGTAGCTTCCAGTAGCCCACTGCAGGCTTCCCGCCCATATCTAAATGAATTTTCTACCTACCAGTAGTCTACTGTAGGCTTCCCGCCCATATCTAAATGCATGTTCTAGGAACCAGTAGTCTACTGCAGGCTTCCCGCTCATATCTAAATGCATTTTGTAGCTTCCAGTACCCTACTGCAGGCTTCCCGCCCATATCTAAATGCATGTTCTATCTTCCAGTAGTCTACTGCAGGCTTCCCGCCCTTATCTAAATGCATGTTCTAGCTACCAGCAGTTGATTGCAGGCTTCCCGCTCATATCTAGATACATGTTCTAGCTACCTGTAGCCTACTGCAGGCTTCGCTCCCATATCTAAATGCATGTTCTAGCTACCAGTAGCCTACTGCAGGCATCCCTCCCGTATTTAATGCTTGTTCTGGCTTCCAGTAGCCTACTGCAGGCTTCCCGTCCATATCGAAATGCATGTTCTTGTTACCAGTAGCCTACTGCAGGCTTCGCTCCCATATCTAAATGCATGTTCCACGTACCAGTAGCCTACTGCAGGCTTCACGCTCATATCTAAAAGCATGTTCCAGCTACCAGTAGTCTACTGCAGGCTTCCCGCTCATATCTAAATGCATGTTCTAGCTACCAGTAGCCTACTGCAGGCTTCCAGCCCATATCTAAATGCACGTTCTAGCTACCAGTAGTCTACTGGCAGGCTTCCGGCCCATATCTAATGCATATTCTAGCATCCAGTAGCCTGCTGCAGGCTTCCCGCCCATATCTAAATGCATGTTCTAGCTTCCAGTAGTCTACTGCAGGCTTCCCGCCCATATCTAAATGCATGTTCTAGCTACCAGTAGTCTACTGCAGGCTTCCCTCCCGTATTTAAATGCTGGTTCTGGCTTCCAGTAGCCTACTGCAGGCTTCCCGTCCATATCTAAATGCATGTTCTAGCTACCAGTTGATTACTGCAGGCTTTAGCCCATATCTAAATGCATGTTGTAGCTACCAGTAGCCTACTGCAGGCTTCCCGCCCATATCTAATGCATATTCTAGCATCCAGTAGCCTGCTGCAGGCTTCCCGCCCATATCTAAATGCATGTTCTAGCTTCCAGTAGTCTACTGCAGGCTTCCCGCCCATATCTAAATGCATAATCTAGCTTCCAGTAGCCTGCTGCAGGCTTCCCGCCCATATCTCAATGCATGTTCTAGCTTGCAGTAGTCTACTACAGGCTTCCCGCCCATATCTAATGCATGTTCTAGCTACCAGTAGCCTACTGCAGGCTTCCGCTCATATATAAAGGATAGTTCTAGCTACCAGTAGCCTACTGCAGGCTTCCCGCTCATATCCAAATGCACGTTCTACCTTCCAGTAGCCTACTGCATGCTTCCCGTCCATATCTAAATGCATGATCTAGCTTGCAGTAGACTACTGGAGTCCTCCCGCCCATATCTAAATGCACGTTCTAGCAACCAGTAGCCTACTGCAGGCTTCCCGCACATATCTAAATGCATGTTCTAGCTACCAGTAGCCTACTGCAGTCCTCCCACCCATATCTAAGTGCATGTTCTAGCTACCAGTAGCCTACTGCAGGCTTCCCGCCCGTATCTGAATGCATGTTCTAGCTACCAGTATTTTACTGCAGCCCTCCAACCCGTATATAAATGCATGTTCTAGCTTCCAGTAGCCTACTGCAGGCATCCCGCCCATATCTAAATGCATGTTCTAGCTACCAGTAGCCTACTGCAGCCTTCCCGCCCATACATAAATGCATGTTCATATTACAGTAGCCTACTGCAGGCTTCCCGCTCATATCTAAATGCATGTTCTATCTTCCCGTAGTCCACTTCAGGCTTCCCGCCCGTATCTAAATACATGTTCTATCTTCCGGTAGTCCACTTCAGGCTTCCCGCCCGTATCTAAATGCATGTTCTAGCTTCCAGTAGTCCACTTCAGGCTTCCCGCCCGTATCTAAATGCATGTTCTAGCTACCAGTAGCCTACCGCAGGCTTCCCGCCCATACATAAATGCATGTTCTTGTTACAGTAGCCTACTGCAGGCTTCCCGCCCGTATCTAAATGCATGTTCTAGCTACCAGTATTCTACTGCAGCCCTCCAACCCGTATATAATGCATATTCTAGCTACCAGTAGTTTACTGAATGCTTCCCGCTCACTTCTAGATACATTATCTAGCTAACAGTTGTCTACTGCAGCCCTCCCGCCCATATCTAAATGCATGTTCTATCTTCCAGTAGTCTACTGCAGGCTTCCCGACCATATCTAACTGCATGTTCTAGCTACCAGTAGCCTACTGCAGCCTTCCCGCCCATACATAAATGCATGTTCTTGTTACAGTAGCCTACTGCAGGCTTCCCGCTCATATCTAAATGCATGCTCTATCTTCCCGTAGTCCACTTCAGGCTTCCCGCCCGTATCTAAATGCATGTTCTAGCTTCCAGTAGTCCACTTCAGGCTTCCCGCCCGTATCTAAATGCATGTTCTAGCTACCAGTAGCCTACTGCAGGCTTCCCGCCCATACATAAATGCATGTTCTTGTTAGAGTAGCCTACTGCAGGCTTCCCGCCCATATCTAAATGCATGTTCTAGCTTCCAGTAGTCCACTTCAGGCTTCCCGCCCGTATCAAAATGCATGTTCTAGCTTCCAGTAGCCTACTGCAGGCTTCCCGACCACAACTAAATGCATGTTGTAGCTACCAGTAGTCCACTGCAGCCTTCCCGCCCATATCTAAATGCATGTTCTAGGTACCAGAAGCCTACTGCAGGCTTCCCGCTCATATCTAAATGCATGTTCTAGGTACCAGTAGCCTACTGCAGGCTTCCCGCTCATATCTAAATGCACGTTCTAGCTACCAGTAGTCTACTGCAGGCTTCCCTCCCGTATTTAAATGCTTGTTCTGGCTTCCAGTAGTCTACTGCAGGCTTCCCGTCCATATCTAATTGCATGTTCTAGCTACCAGTAACCTACTGCAGGCTTCGCTATCATATCTAAATGCATGTTCTAGTTTCCGGTAGCCTACTGCAGGCTTCCCGCTCATATCTAAATGCATGTTCTAGGTACCAGTAGTCTACTGCAGGCTTCCCTCCCGTATTTAAATGCTTGTTCTGGCTTCCAGTAGCCTACTGCAGGCTTCCCGTCCATATCTAAATGCTTGTTCTAGCTACCAGTAGCCTACTGCAGGCTTGCCGCCCATATCTAAATGCATGTTGTAGCTACCAGTAGCGTACTGCAGGCTTCCCGCCCATATCTAATGCATATTCTAGCATCCAGTAGCCTGCTGCAGGCATCCCGCCCATATCTAAATGCATGTTCTAGCTTCCAGTAGTCTACTGGCAGGCTTCCTGCCCATATCTAATGCATATTCTAGCATCCAGTAGCCTGCTGCAGGCTTCCCGCCCATATCTAAATGCATGTTCTAGCTTCCAGTAGTCTACTGCATGCTTCCCGCCCATATCTAAATGCATTTTCTAGCTACCAGTAGCCTACGGCAGGCTTCCCGCTCATATCTAAAAGCATGTTCTAGCTTCCGGTAGCCTACTGCAGGCTTCCCGCTCATATCTAAATGAATGTTCTAGCTACCAGGAGTCTACTGCAGGCTTCCCTCCCGTATCTAAATGCATGCTCTAGCTACCAGTACCTACTGCAGGCTTCGCTTCTTCTTCTTTTTCTTCTTTTCTAGCCTATTTCAATCCACTGCTGGATATAGGCCTCTTCCATGTGCTTCCATCGTCTTCGGTCTTGAGCCACTTGGAACCAGCGTGTTCCAGCCAACAGCTTTATGTCGTCGAGCCATCTCTTCAGGGGTCTTCCAATGCCTCTCTTGTGTCCCCATGGTCTCCAGTGAACAATCCTAGAGGTCCACCTGTTGTAGTCTTGTCGAGCTACGTGTCCTACCCATTGCCATTTTAGTTTTGCTACTATCTCTAGGATGTCTGTTACATTAGTTCTTCTCCTGATGTCCTCTGAACGGATCTTATCCCTAAGGCTGATCCCTAGCATCTGTCGCTCCATGGCTCCTTGTGTTCGCTGAAGCTTGCGAGCACTTTCCTTCGTCAGAGTCATCGTTTCCAGACCGTAAGTTGTAACTGGCAGCACGCACGTATTATAAACCTTGGTCTTCAGGCTAATTGGAACATCCTTGTTAGTGAGGATGAATCTTAGTTTTCGGAATGCAGTCCAACTCATACCTATTGTGCGAGGAATTTCTGCACGTTGGTTGTCTTTTCCAAGTTTTATCTTGTGTCCAAGATAGATGTACTCATCGACAGCGTCTATATATTGGTTTCCCATTTTAAGTGGTCGACTCTCTGGGCTTAGTATTTTCGTTTTATTAATGTTCATTTCCAAACCAATCTTAGCAGAAGCAGTTTTTAATTCTTGGATCATGCTTTCTAGCTCATCTAGATTTTCACTTATGAGCACAATGTCATCGGCAAAACGCAGGTGGTTTAAATATACCCCGTTGATTTTTATTCCTTTATTATCCCAATGAAGGGTTTTGAATACATCTTCCAAGGCAAGGGTAAACAGCTTTGGAGAGATTGTGTCACCTTGTCGAACTCCTTTGCCAACTGGGATTTTATTGCTGATGAGGTCTTCGTCCACTCTGACTACCATTGTTGCTTGATCATAAATGTTTTCCAGAAGCTTTATATACCTTGAGTTTATCATGGCATTTTGAAGTGCCTTCATGATTGCCCAGATCTCCACTGAGTCAAAAGCTTTTTTATAATCAATGAAGACCAGATGAATCTTGATGTTGTACTCAGTGGTTTTCTCCAGAAGAAGACGAATAGTCTGGATGTGTTCAACATTTGAGAAGCCTTTACGAAATCCCGCTTGCTCGGCAGGTTGATAAAAATCCAGTTCTCTTGTGAGGCGGTTGGTTACAATTTTAGTCAGGAGCTTATAAAGGTGTGATAACAAACTCACAGGACGATAGTTCTCTAAATTTTCCTTATCACCTTTCTTGAAAAGAAGTATCACTTCAGCATTTTTCCAATTTTCTGGTATTCTTCCAGAGTTATTACACTTGTTCATGAGTATTCTCACGGCTTCTAGCAGATCTCTTCCACCTAATTTCAGCATTTCATTCGTTATTTTATCCTCCCCAGGGGATTTTTTATTCCTTAGTTGTTTAAGAGCACTTACAATCTCAGCAGTGGTTACTTCCGGTGTTACTTCATGTGTATAATTCTGGGCTAGTAGTTCATCACTGGATGGTTTATTAATGGTTGATGTATACAGCTTGTAGTAGAAATCTCTAATAACTTCAGTAATCTTTTGCGCACATATCTAATTGCATGTTCCAGCTACCAGTAGCCACCTGCTTGCTTCCCGCCCTTATTTAATTGCATGTTGTAGCTTCCAGTAGCGTACTGCAGGCTTCCCGCCCATATCTAAATGAATGTTCTACCTACCAGTAGTCTACTGTAGGCTTCCCGCCCATATCTAAATGCATGTTCTAGGAGCCAGTAGCATACTGCAGCCCTCCCGCCCATATTTAAATGCATGTTCTAGCTTCCAGTAGCCTACTGCAGGCTACTGGCCCATATCTAAATGCATGTTCTAGGAACCAGTAGTCTACTGCAGGCTTCCCGCCCATATCTAAATGCATGTTCTAGCTACCAGTAGCCTACTGCAGGCTTCCCGCCCATATCTAAATGCATGTTCTAGCTACCAGTAGCCTGCTGCCGGCTTCCCGCTCATATCTAAATGCATGTTCTAGCTACCAGTAGCCTGCTGCAGGCTTCCCGCATATAACTAAATGCATGTTCTAGCTACCAGTAGCCTGCTGCAGGCTTCCCGCCCATATCTAAATGTATGTTCTAGCAACCATTAGCCTGCTGCAGGCTTCCCGCCCATATCTAAATGCATGTTCTAGCTACCAGAAGCCTACTGCAGGCTTCCCGCCCATATCTAAATGAATGTTCTACCTACAAGTAGTCTACTGCAGGCTTCCCGCTCATGTCTAAATGCATGTTCTAGGAACCAGTAGTCTACTGCAGGCTTCCCGCTCATATCTAAATGCATGTTCTAGGTACTAGTAGCCTACTGCAGCCCTCCCGCCCATATCTAAATGAATGTTCTACCTACCAGTAGTGTACTGTAAGCTTCCTGCTCATGTCTAAATGCATGTTCTAGGAACCAGTAGTCTACTCCTGGCTTCCCGCTCATATCTAAATGCATGTTCTAGCGACCAGTGGCATACTGCAGCCCTCCCGCCCATATATCAATGCATGTTCTAGCTACCAGTTGACTACTGCGGGCTTCTGGGCCATATCTAAATGCATGTCTAGCTACCAGTAGCCTGCTGCAGGCTTCCCGCACACATCTAAATGCATGTTCTAGCTACCAGAAGCCCACTGCAGGCTTCCCGACCATATCTAATGCTTCTTCTAGCATCCAGTAGCCTGCTGCAGGCTTCCCGCAAATATCTAAATGCATGTTCTAGCTTCCAGTAGCCTACTGCATGCTTCCCGTCTATATCTAAATGCATGATCTAGCTTCCAGTAGTCTACTGCAGTACTCGCGCCCATATCTAAATGCATGTTCTAGCTACCCGTAGCCTACTGCAGACCTCCCACCCATATCTAATGCATCTTCTGGCATCCAGTAGCCTGCTGCAGGCTTCCCGCCCATATCTAAATGCATGTTCTAGCTACCAGTAGTCTACTGCAGCCTTCCCGCCCATATCTAAATGCATGTTCTAGCTACCAGTTGACTACTGCAGGTTTCCCGCCCATATCTAATGCATCTTCTAGCATCCAGTAGCCTGCTGCAGGCTTCCCGCCCATATCTAAATGCATGCTGTAGCTTCCAGTTGACTACTGCAGCCTTCCCGCCCATATCTAAATGCATGTTCTAGCTACCAGTTGACTACTGCGGGCTTCTGGGCCATATCTAAATGCATGTCTAGCTACCAGTAGCCTGCTGCAGGCTTCCCGCACACATCTAAATGCATGTTCTAGCTACCAGAAGCCCACTGCAGGCTTCCCGACCATATCTAATGCATCTTCTAGCATCCAGTAGCCTGCTGCAGGCTTCCCGCAAATATCTAAATGCATGTTCTAGCTTCCAGTAGCCTACGGAATGCTTCCCGTCTATATCTAAATGCATGATCTAGCTTCTAGTAGTCTACTGCAGTACTCGCGCCCATATCTAAATGCATGTTCTAGCTACCCGTAGACTACTGCAGACCTCCCACCCATATCTAAATGCATGTTCTAGCTACCAGTAGCCTACTGCAGGCTTTCCGCCCCTATCTAAATGCATGTTCTATCTTCCAGTAGTCTACTGCAGGCTTCCAGCCCTTGTCTAAATGCATGTTCTACCTACCAGTGGCCTATTGCAGGCTTCCCGTCCAAATCTAACTGCATGTTCTAGGTACCAGCAGTCTACTGCAGGCTTCCCGCTCATATCTAAATGCATGTTCTACGTACCAGTAGCCTACTTCAGGCTTCCAGCCCTTATCTAAATGCACGTTCTAGCTTCCACTAGCCTACTGCAGGCTCCCCGCACATATCTAAATGCATGTTCTAGCTACCAGTAATCTACTGCAGGATTCCCTCCCGTATTTAAATGCTTGTTCTGGCTTCCAGTAGCCTACTGCAGGCTTCCCGTCCATATCTAAATGCATGTTCTAGCTACCAGTAACCTAATGCAGGCTTCGCTCCCATATCTAAATGCATGTTCTAGGTACCAGTAGCCTACTGCAGGCTTCCCGCTCATATCTAAATGCATGTTCTAGCTACTAGTAGTCTACTGGCAGGCTTCCCGCCCATATGTAATGCATATTCTAGCATCCAGTAGCCTGCTGCAGGCTTCCCGCCCATATCTAAATGCATGTTCTAGCTACAAGTAGTCAACTGGCAGGCTTCCCGCCCATATCTAATGCATATTCTAGCATCCAGTAGTCTACTGCAGGCTTCCCGCTCTTATCGAAACGCATGTTCTAGCTACCAGAAGCCTACTGCAGGCTTCCCGCTCATATCTAAATGCATGTTCTAGCTACCAGTAGTCTATTGGCAGGCTTCCCGCCCATATCTAATGCATATTCTAGCATCCAGTAGTCTAATGCAGCTTCCCACCCATATCTAAACGCATGTTCTAGCTACCAGAAGCCTACTGCAGGCTTCCCGCTCATATATAAAGGAATGTTCTAGCTACCAGTAGCCTACTGCAGGCTTCCCGCTCATATCTAAATGCACGTTGTACCTTCCAGTAGCCTACTGCATGCTTCCTGTCCATATCTAAATGCATGATCTAGCTTCCAGTAGACTACTGCAGTCCTCCCGCCCATATCTAAATGCACGTTCTAGCTACCAGTAGCCTACTGCAGGCTTCCCGCACATATCTAAATGCATGTTCTAGCTACCAGTAGCCTACTGCAGCCTTCCGGCCCATACATAATTGCATGTTCTTATTACAGTAGCCTACTGCAGGCTTCCCGTTCATATCTAAATGCATGTTCTATCTTCCCGTAGTCCACTTAAGGCTTCCCGCCCGTATCTAAATGCATGTTCTATCTTCCGGTAGTCCACTTCAGGCTTCCCGCCCGTATCTAAATGCATGTTCTAGCTTCCAGTAGTCCACTTCAGGCTTCCCGCCCGTATCAAAATGCATGTTCTAGCTTCCAGTAGCCTACTGCAGGCTTCCCGACCACAACTAAATGCATGTTGTAGCTACCAGTAGTCCACTGCAGCCTTCCCGCCCATATCTAAATGCATGTTCTAGGTACCAGAAGCCTACTGCAGGCTTCCCGCTCATATCTAAATGCATGTTCTAGGTACCAGTAGCCTACTGCAGGCTTCCCGCTCATATCTAAATGCACGTTCTAGCTACCAGTAGTCTACTGCAGGCTTCCCTCCCGTATTTAAATGCTTGTTCTGGCTTCCAGTAGTCTACTGCAGGCTTCCCGTCCATATCTAATTGCATGTTCTAGCTACCAGTAACCTACTGCAGGCTTCGCTATCATATCTAAATGCATGTTCTAGTTTCCGGTAGCCTACTGCAGGCTTCCCGCTCATATCTAAATGCATGTTCTAGGTACCAGTAGTCTACTGCAGGCTTCCCTCCCGTATTTAAATGCTTGTTCTGGCTTCCAGTAGCCTACTGCAGGCTTCCCGTCCATATCTAAATGCTTGTTCTAGCTACCAGTAGCCTACTGCAGGCTTGCCGCCCATATCTAAATGCATGTTGTAGCTACCAGTAGCGTACTGCAGGCTTCCCGCCCATATCTAATGCATATTCTAGTATCCAGTAGCCTGCTGCAGGCATCCCGCCCATATCTAAATGCATGTTCTAGCTTCCAGTAGTCTACTGGCAGGCTTCCTGCCCATATCTAATGCATATTCTAGCATCCAGTAGCCTGCTGCAGGCTTCCCGCCCATATCTAAATGCATGTTCTAGCTTCCAGTAGTCTACTGCATGCTTCCCGCCCATATCTAAATGCATTTTCTAGCTACCAGTAGCCTACGGCAGGCTTCCCGCTCATATCTAAAAGCATGTTCTAGCTTCCGGTAGCCTACTGCAGGCTTCCCGCTCATATCTAAATGAATGTTCTAGCTACCAGGAGTCTACTGCAGGCTTCCCTCCCGTATCTAAATGCATGCTCTAGCTACCAGTACCTACTGCAGGCTTCGCTTCTTCTTCTTTTTCTTCTTTTCTAGCCTATTTCAATCCACTGCTGGATATAGGCCTCTTCCATGTGCTTCCATCGTCTTCGGTCTTGAGCCACTTGGAACCAGCGTGTTCCAGCCAACAGCTTTATGTCGTCGAGCCATCTCTTCAGGGGTCTTCCAATGCCTCTCTTGTGTCCCCATGGTCTCCAGTGAACAATCCTAGAGGTCCACCTGTTGTAGTCTTGTCGAGCTACGTGTCCTACCCATTGCCATTTTAGTTTTGCTACTATCTCTAGGATGTCTGTTACATTAGTTCTTCTCCTGATGTCCTCTGAACGGATCTTATCCCTAAGGCTGATCCCTAGCATCTGTCGCTCCATGGCTCCTTGTGTTCGCTGAAGCTTGCGAGCACTTTCCTTCGTCAGAGTCATCGTTTCCAGACCGTAAGTTGTAACTGGCAGCACGCACGTATTATAAACCTTGGTCTTCAGGCTAATTGGAACATCCTTGTTAGTGAGGATGAATCTTAGTTTTCGGAATGCAGTCCAACTCATACCTATTCTGCGAGGAATTTCTGCACGTTGGTTGTCTTTTCCAAGTTTTATCTTGTGTCCAAGATAGATGTACTCATCGACAGCGTCTATATATTGGTTTCCCATTTTAAGTGGTCGACTCTCTGGGCTTAGTATTTTCGTTTTATTAATGTTCATTTCCAAACCAATCTTAGCAGAAGCAGTTTTTAATTCTTGGATCATGCTTTCTAGCTCATCTAGATTTTCACTTATGAGCACAATGTCATCGGCAAAACGCAGGTGGTTTAAATATACCCCGTTGATTTTTATTCCTTTATTATCCCAATGAAGGGTTTTGAATACATCTTCCAAGGCAAGGGTAAACAGCTTTGGAGAGATTGTGTCACCTTGTCGAACTCCTTTGCCAACTGGGATTTTATTGCTGATGAGGTCTTCGTCCACTCTGACTACCATTGTTGCTTGATCATAAATGTTTTCCAGAAGCTTTATATACCTTGAGTTTATCATGGCATTTTGAAGTGCCTTCATGATTGCCCAGATCTCCACTGAGTCAAAAGCTTTTTTATAATCAATGAAGACCAGATGAATCTTGATGTTGTACTCAGTGGTTTTCTCCAGAAGAAGACGAATAGTCTGGATGTGTTCAACATTTGAGAAGCCTTTACGAAATCCCGCTTGCTCGGCAGGTTGATAAAAATCCAGTTCTCTTGTGAGGCGGTTGGTTACAATTTTAGTCAGGAGCTTATAAAGGTGTGATAACAAACTCACAGGACGATAGTTCTCTAAATTTTCCTTATCACCTTTCTTGAAAAGAAGTATCACTTCAGCATTTTTCCAATTTTCTGGTATTCTTCCAGAGTTATTACACTTGTTCATGAGTATTCTCACGGCTTCTAGCAGATCTCTTCCACCTAATTTCAGCATTTCATTCGTTATTTTATCCTCCCCAGGGGATTTTTTATTCCTTAGTTGTTTAAGAGCACTTACAATCTCAGCAGTGGTTACTTCCGGTGTTACTTCATGTGTATAATTCTGGGCTAGTAGTTCATCACTGGATGGTTTATTAATGGTTGATGTATACAGCTTGTAGTAGAAATCTCTAATAACTTCAGTAATCTTTTGCGCACATATCTAATTGCATGTTCCAGCTACCAGTAGCCACCTGCTTGCTTCCCGCCCTTATTTAATTGCATGTTGTAGCTTCCAGTAGCGTACTGCAGGCTTCCCGCCCATATCTAAATGAATGTTCTACCTACCAGTAGTCTACTGTAGGCTTCCCGCCCATATCTAAATGCATGTTCTAGGAGCCAGTAGCATACTGCAGCCCTCCCGCCCATATTTAAATGCATGTTCTAGCTTCCAGTAGCCTACTGCAGGCTACTGGCCCATATCTAAATGCATGTTCTAGGAACCAGTAGTCTACTGCAGGCTTCCCGCCCATATCTAAATGCATGTTCTAGCTACCAGTAGCCTACTGCAGGCTTCCCGCCCATATCTAAATGCATGTTCTAGCTACCAGTAGCCTGCTGCCGGCTTCCCGCTCATATCTAAATGCATGTTCTAGCTACCAGTAGCCTGCTGCAGGCTTCCCGCATATAACTAAATGCATGTTCTAGCTACCAGTAGCCTGCTGCAGGCTTCCCGCCCATATCTAAATGTATGTTCTAGCAACCATTAGCCTGCTGCAGGCTTCCCGCCCATATCTAAATGCATGTTCTAGCTACCAGAAGCCTACTGCAGGCTTCCCGCCCATATCTAAATGAATGTTCTACCTACAAGTAGTCTACTGCAGGCTTCCCGCTCATGTCTAAATGCATGTTCTAGGAACCAGTAGTCTACTGCAGGCTTCCCGCTCATATCTAAATGCATGTTCTAGGTACTAGTAGCCTACTGCAGCCCTCCCGCCCATATCTAAATGAATGTTCTACCTACCAGTAGTGTACTGTAAGCTTCCTGCTCATGTCTAAATGCATGTTCTAGGAACCAGTAGTCTACTCCTGGCTTCCCGCTCATATCTAAATGCATGTTCTAGCGACCAGTGGCATACTGCAGCCCTCCCGCCCATATATCAATGCATGTTCTAGCTACCAGTTGACTACTGCGGGCTTCTGGGCCATATCTAAATGCATGTCTAGCTACCAGTAGCCTGCTGCAGGCTTCCCGCACACATCTAAATGCATGTTCTAGCTACCAGAAGCCCACTGCAGGCTTCCCGACCATATCTAATGCTTCTTCTAGCATCCAGTAGCCTGCTGCAGGCTTCCCGCAAATATCTAAATGCATGTTCTAGCTTCCAGTAGCCTACTGCATGCTTCCCGTCTATATCTAAATGCATGATCTAGCTTCCAGTAGTCTACTGCAGTACTCGCGCCCATATCTAAATGCATGTTCTAGCTACCCGTAGCCTACTGCAGACCTCCCACCCATATCTAATGCATCTTCTGGCATCCAGTAGCCTGCTGCAGGCTTCCCGCCCATATCTAAATGCATGTTCTAGCTACCAGTAGTCTACTGCAGCCTTCCCGCCCATATCTAAATGCATGTTCTAGCTACCAGTTGACTACTGCAGGTTTCCCGCCCATATCTAATGCATCTTCTAGCATCCAGTAGCCTGCTGCAGGCTTCCCGCCCATATCTAAATGCATGCTGTAGCTTCCAGTTGACTACTGCAGCCTTCCCGCCCATATCTAAATGCATGTTCTAGCTACCAGTTGACTACTGCGGGCTTCTGGGCCATATCTAAATGCATGTCTAGCTACCAGTAGCCTGCTGCAGGCTTCCCGCACACATCTAAATGCATGTTCTAGCTACCAGAAGCCCACTGCAGGCTTCCCGACCATATCTAATGCATCTTCTAGCATCCAGTAGCCTGCTGCAGGCTTCCCGCAAATATCTAAATGCATGTTCTAGCTTCCAGTAGCCTACGGCATGCTTCCCGTCTATATCTAAATGCATGATCTAGCTTCTAGTAGTCTACTGCAGTACTCGCGCCCATATCTAAATGCATGTTCTAGCTACCCGTAGACTACTGCAGACCTCCCACCCATATCTAAATGCATGTTCTAGCTACCAGTAGCCTACTGCAGGCTTTCCGCCCCTATCTAAATGCATGTTCTATCTTCCAGTAGTCTACTGCAGGCTTCCAGCCCTTGTCTAAATGCATGTTCTACCTACCAGTGGCCTATTGCAGGCTTCCCGTCCAAATCTAACTGCATGTTCTAGGTACCAGCAGTCTACTGCAGGCTTCCCGCTCATATCTAAATGCATGTTCTACGTACCAGTAGCCTACTTCAGGCTTCCAGCCCTTATCTAAATGCACGTTCTAGCTTCCACTAGCCTACTGCAGGCTCCCCGCACATATCTAAATGCATGTTCTAGCTACCAGTAATCTACTGCAGGATTCCCTCCCGTATTTAAATGCTTGTTCTGGCTTCCAGTAGCCTACTGCAGGCTTCCCGTCCATATCTAAATGCATGTTCTAGCTACCAGTAACCTAATGCAGGCTTCGCTCCCATATCTAAATGCATGTTCTAGGTACCAGTAGCCTACTGCAGGCTTCCCGCTCATATCTAAATGCATGTTCTAGCTACTAGTAGTCTACTGGCAGGCTTCCCGCCCATATGTAATGCATATTCTAGCATCCAGTAGCCTGCTGCAGGCTTCCCGCCCATATCTAAATGCATGTTCTAGCTACAAGTAGTCAACTGGCAGGCTTCCCGCCCATATCTAATGCATATTCTAGCATCCAGTAGTCTACTGCAGGCTTCCCGCTCTTATCGAAACGCATGTTCTAGCTACCAGAAGCCTACTGCAGGCTTCCCGCTCATATCTAAATGCATGTTCTAGCTACCAGTAGTCTATTGGCAGGCTTCCCGCCCATATCTAATGCATATTCTAGCATCCAGTAGTCTAATGCAGCTTCCCACCCATATCTAAACGCATGTTCTAGCTACCAGAAGCCTACTGCAGGCTTCCCGCTCATATATAAAGGAATGTTCTAGCTACCAGTAGCCTACTGCAGGCTTCCCGCTCATATCTAAATGCACGTTGTACCTTCCAGTAGCCTACTGCATGCTTCCTGTCCATATCTAAATGCATGATCTAGCTTCCAGTAGACTACTGCAGTCCTCCCGCCCATATCTAAATGCACGTTCTAGCTACCAGTAGCCTACTGCAGGCTTCCCGCACATATCTAAATGCATGTTCTAGCTACCAGTAGCCTACTGCAGCCTTCCGGCCCATACATAATTGCATGTTCTTATTACAGTAGCCTACTGCAGGCTTCCCGTTCATATCTAAATGCATGTTCTATCTTCCCGTAGTCCACTTAAGGCTTCCCGCCCGTATCTAAATGCATGTTCTATCTTCCGGTAGTCCACTTCAGGCTTCCCGCCCGTATCTAAATGCATGTTCTAGCTTCCAGTAGTCCACTTCAGGCTTCCCGCCCGTATCTAAATGCATGTTCTAGCTACCAGTAGCCTACCGCAGGCTTCCCGCCCATACATAAAAGCATGTTCTTGTTACAGTAGCCCACTGCAGGCTTCCCGCCCGTATCTAAATGCATGTTCTAGCTTCCAGTAGTCCACTTCAGGCTTCCCGCCCGTATCTAAATGCATGTTCTAGCTTCCAGTAGCCAAGTGCAGGCTTCCCGACCACAACTAAATGCATGTTGTAGCTACCAGTAGTCCACTGCAGCCTTCCCGCCCATATCTAAATGCATGTTCTAGGTACCAGTAGCCTACTGCAGCCTTCCCGCCCATACATAAATGCATGTTCTTGTTACAGTAGCCTACTGCAGGCTTCCCGCTCATATCTAAATGCATCTTCTATCTTCCCGTAGTCCACTTCAGGCTTCCCGCCCGTATCTAAATGCATGTTCTAGCTTCCAGTAGTCCACTTCAGGCTTCCCGCCGGTATCTAAATGCATGTTCTAGCTACCAGTAGCCTACTGCAGGCTTCCCGCCCATACATAAATGCATGTTCTTGTTAGAGTAGCGTACTGCAGGCTTCCCGCCCATATCTAAATGCATGTTCTAGCTTCCAGTAGTCCACTTCAGGCTTCCCGCCCGTATCTAAATGCATGTTCTAGCTTCCAGTAGCCTACTGCAGGCTTCCCGACCACAACTAAATGCATGTTGTAGCTACCAGTAGTCCACTGCAGCCTTCCCGCCCATATGTAAATGCATGTTCTAGGTACCAGTAGCCTACTGCAGGCTTCCCGCTCATATCTAAATGCATGTTCTAGGTACCAGTAGCCTACTGCAGGCTTCCCGCTCATATCTAAATGCATGTTCTAGCTACCAGTAGTCTACTGCAGGCTTCCCTCCCGTATTTAAATGCATGTACTGGCTTCCAGTAGTCTACTGCAGGCTTCCCGTCCATATCTAATTGCATGTTCTAGCTACCAGTAACCTACTGCAGGCTTCCCGACCACAACTAAATGCATGTTGTAGCTACCAGTAGTCCACTGCAGCCTTCCCGCCCATATGTAAATGCATGTTCTAGGAACCAGTAGTCTACTGCAGGCTTCCCGCTCATATCTAAATGCATGTTCTAGGTACTAGTAGCCTACTGCAGCCCTCCCGCCCATATCTAAATGACTGTTCAACCTACCAGTAGTGTACTGTAGGCTTCCCGCTCATGTCTAAATGCATGTTCTAGGAGTAAGTAGTCTACTGCTGGCTTCCCGCTCATATCTAAATGCATGTTCTAGCGACCAGTAGCATACTGCAGGCTTCCCGACCACAACTAAATGCATGTTGTAGCTACCAGTAGTCCACTGCAGCCTTCCCGCCCACATGTAAATGCATGTTCTAGGTACCAGTAGCCTACTGCAGGCTTCCCGCTCATATCTAAATGCATGTTCTAGGTACCAGTAGCCTACTGCAGGCTTCCCGCTCATATCTAAATGCATGTTCTAGCTACCAGTAGTCTACTGCAGGCTTCCCTCCCGTATTTAAATGCATGTACTGGCTTCCAGTAGTCTACTGCAGGCTTCCCGTCCATATCTAATTGCATGTTCTAGCTACCAGTAACCTACTGCAGGCTTCGCTATCATATCTAAATGCATGTTCTAGGTACCGGTAGCCTACTGCAGGCTTCCCGCCCATATATAAATGCATGTTCTAGCTACCAGTAGTCTACTGCAGCCTTCCCGCCCATATCTAAATGCATGTTCTAGCTACCAGTTGACTACTGCAGGTTTCCCGCCCATATCTAATGCATCTTCTAGCATCCAGTAGCCTGCTGCAGGCTTCCCGCCCATATCTAAATGCATGTTGTACCTTCCAGTTGACTACTGCAGCCTTCCCGCCCATATCTAAATGCATGTTCTAGCTACCAGTTGACTACTGCGGGCTTCTGGGCCATATCTAAATGCATGTTCTAGCTACCAGAAGCCCACTGCAGGCTTCCCGACCATATCTAATGCATCTTCTAACATCCAGTAGCCTGCTGCAGGCTTCCCGCAAATATCTAAATGCATGTTGTAGCTTCCAGTTGACTACTGCAGGCTTCCCGCTCATATCTAAATGCATGTTCTAGCTTCCAGTAGCCTACTGCATGCTTCCCGTCTATATCTAAATGCATGATCTAGCTTCCAGTAGTCTACTGCAGTACTCGCGCCCATATCTAAATGCATGTTCTAGCTACCCGTAGCCTACTGCAGACCTCCCACCCATATCTAAATGCATGTTCTAGCTACCAGTAGCCTACTGCAGGCTTTCCGCCCCTATCTAAATGCATGTTCTATCTTCCAGTAGTCTACTGCAGGCTTCCAGCCCTTGTCTAAATGCATGTTCTACCTACCAGTGGCCTATTGCAGGCTTCCCGTCCAAATCTAACTGCATGTTCTAGGTACCAGCAGTCTACTGCAGGCTTCCCGCTCATATCTAAATGCATGTTCTACGTACCAGTAGCCTACTGCAGGCTTCCAGCCCTTATCTAAATGCACGTTCTAGCTTCCAGTAGCCTACTGCAGGCTCCCCGCTCATATCTAAATGCATGTTCTACCTACCAGTAGTCTACTGCAGGCTTCCCGCACATATCTAAATGCATGTTCTAGCTACCAGTAATCTACTGCAGGCTTCCCTCCCGTATTTAAATGCTTGTTCTGGCTTCCAGTAGCCTACTGCAGGCTTCCCGTCCATATCTAAATGCATGTTCTAGCTACCAGTAACCTACTGCAGGCTTCGCTCCCATATCTAAATGCATGTTCTAGGTACCAGTAGCCTACTGCAGGCTTCCCGCTCATATCTAAATGCATGTTCTAGCTACTAGTAGTCTACTGGCAGGCTTCCCGCCCATATGTAATGCATATTCTAGCATCCAGTAGCCTGCTGCAGGCTTCCCGCCCATATCTAAATGCATGTTCTAGCTACAAGTAGTCAACTGGCAGGCTTCCCGCCCATATCTAATGCATATTCTAGCATCCAGTAGTCTACTGCAGGCTTCCCGCTCTTATCGAAACGCATGTTCTAGCTACCAGAAGCCTACTGCAGGCTTCCCGCTCATATCTAAATGCATGTTCTAGCTACCAGTAGTCTATTGGCAGGCTTCCCGCCCATATCTAATGCATATTCTAGCATCCAGTAGTCTACTGCAGGCTTCCCACCCATATCTAAACGCATGTTCTAGCTACCAGAAGCCTACTGCAGGCTTCCTGCTCATATATAAAGGAATGTTCTAGCTACCAGTAGCCTACTGCAGGCTTCCCGCTCATATCTAAATGCACGTTGTACCTTCCAGTAGCCTACTGAATGCTTCCTGTCCATATCTAAATGCATGATCTAGCTTCCAGTAGACTACTGCAGTCCTCCCGCCCATATCTAAATGCACGTTCTAGCTACCAGTAGCCTACTGCAGGCTTCCCGCACATATCTAAATGCATGTTCTAGCTACCAGTAGCCTAGTGCAGCCTTCCGGCCCATACATAAATGCATGTTCTTATTACAGTAGCCTACTGCAGGCTTCCCGTTCATATCTAAATGCATGTTCTATCTTCCCGTAGTCCACTTAAGGCTTCCCGCCCGTATCTAAATGCATGTTCTATCTTCCGGTAGTCCACTCCAGGCTTCCCGCCCGTATCTAAATGCATGTTCTAGCTTCCAGTAGTCCACTTCAGGCTTCCCGCCCGTATCTAAATGCATGTTCTAGCTACCAGTAGCCTACTGCAGCCTTCCCGCCCATACATAAATGCATGTTCTTGTTAGAGTAGCCTACTGCAGGCTTCCCGCCCATATCTAAATGCATGTTCTAGCTTCCAGTAGTCCACTTCAGGCTTCCCGCCCGTATCTAAATGCATGTTCTAGCTTCCAGTAGCCTACTGCAGGCTTCCCGACCACAACTAAATGCATGTTGTAGCTACCAGTAGTCCACTGCAGCCTTCCCGCCCATATCTAAATGCATGTTCTAGGTACCAGTAGCCTACTGCAGGCTTCCCGCTCATATCTAAATGCATGTTCTAGGTACCAGTATCCTACTGCAGGCTTCCCGCTCATATCTAAATGCATGTTCTAGCTACCAGTAGTCTACTGCAGGCTTCCCTCCCGTATTTAAATGCATGTACTGGCTTCCAGTAGTCTACTGCAGGCTTCCCGTCCATATCTAATTGCATGTTCTAGCTACCAGTAACCTACTGCAGGCTTCGCTATCATATCTAAATGCATGTTCTAGGTACCGGTAGCCTACTGCAGGCTTCCCGCTCATATCTAAATGCATGTTCTATGTACCAGTAGTCTACTGCAGGCATCCCTCCCGTACTTAAATGCTTGTTCTGGCTTCCAGTAGCCTACTGCAGGCTTCCCGTCCATATCTAAATGCATGTTCTAGCTACCAGTAGCCTACTGCAGGCTTGCCGCCCATATCTAAATGCATGTTCTAGGTACCAGTAGCCTACTGCAGGCTTCCTGCCCATATCTAATGCATATTCTAGCATCCAGTAGCCTGCTGCAGGCTTCCCGCCCATATCTAAATGCATGTTCTAGCTTCCAGTAGTCTACTGGCAGGCTTCCTGCCCATATCTAATGCATATTCTAGCATCCAGTAGCCTGCTGCAGGCTTCCCGCCCATATCTAAATGCATGTTCTAGCTTCCAGTAGTCTACTGCATGCTTCCCGCCCATATCTAAATGCATGTTCTAGCTACCAGTAGCCTACTGCAGGCTTTCCGCTCATATCTAAAAGCATGTTCTAGCTTCCGGTAGCCTACTGTAGTCTTCCCGCTCATATCTAAATGAATGTTCTAGCTACCAGGTGTCTACTGCAGGCATCCCTCCCGTATCTAAATGCATGCTCTAGCTACCAGTACCTACTGCAGGCTTCGCGCACATATCTAATTGCATGTTCCATGTACCAGTAGCCACCTGCATGCTTCCCGCCCTTATTTAATTGCATGTTGTAGCTTCCAGTAGCCTACTGCAGGCTTCCCGCCCATATCTAAATGAATGTTCTACCTACCAGTAGTCTACTGTAGGCTTCCCGCCCGTATCTAAATGCATGTTCTAGGAACCAGTAGCATACTGCAGCCCTCCCGCCCATATCTAAATTCATGTTCTAGCTACCAGTAGCCTACTGCAGGCTTCCCGCCCATATCTAAATGCATGTTCTAGCTACCAGTAGCATGCTGCAGGCTTCCCGCCCATATCTAAATGCATGTTCTAGCTACCAGTATTCTACTGCAGCCCTCCAACCCGTATATAAATGCATGTTCTAGCTTCCAGTAGCCTACTGCAGGCATCCCGCCCATATCTAAATGCATGTTCTAGCTACCAGTAGCCTACTGCAGCCTTCCCGCCCATACATAAATGCATGTTCTTATTACAGTAGCCTACTGCAGGCTTCCCGTTCATATCTAAATGCATGTTTTATCTTCCCGTAGTCCACTTAAGGCTTCCCGCCCGTATCTAAATGCATGTTCTATCTTCCGGTAGTCCACTTCAGGCTTCCCGCCCGTATCTAAATGCATGTTCTAGCTTCCAGTAGTCCACTTCAGGCTTCCCGCCCGTATCTAAATGCATGTTCTAGCTACCAGTAGCCTACCGCTGGCTTCCCGCCCATACATAAAAGCATGTTCTTGTTACAGTAGCCTACTGCAGGCTTCCCGCCCGTATCTAAATGCATGTTCCAGCTTCCAGTAGTCCACTTCAGGCTTCCCGCCCGTATCTAAATGCATGTTCTAGCTTCGAGTAGCCTACTGCAGGCTTCCCGACCACAACTAAATGCATGTTGTAGCTACCAGTAGTCCACTGCAGCCTTCCCGCCCATATCTAAATGCATGTTCTAGGTACCAGAAGCCTACTGCAGGCTTCCCGCTCATATCTAAATGCATGTTCTAGGTACCAGTAGCCTACTGCAGGCTTCCCGCTCATATCTAAATGCACGTTCTAGCTACCAGTAGTCTACTGCAGGCTTCCCTCCCGTATTTAAATGCTTGTTCTGGCTTCCAGTAGTCTACTGCAGGCTTCCCGTCCATATCTAATTGCATGTTCTAGCTACCAGTAACCTACTGCAGGCTTCGCTATCATATCTAAATGCATGTTCTAGTTTCCGGTAGCCTACTGCAGGCTTCCCGCTCATATCTAAATGCATGTTCTAGGTACCAGTAGTCTACTGCAGGCTTCCCTCCCGTATTTAAATGCTTGTTCTGGCTTCCAGTAGCCTACTGCAGGCTTCCCGTCCATATCTAAATGCTTGTTCTAGCTACCAGTAGCCTACTGCAGGCTTGCCGCCCATATCTAAATGCATGTTGTAGCTACCAGTAGCGTACTGCAGGCTTCCCGCCCATATCTAATGCATATTCTAGCATCCAGTAGCCTGCTGCAGGCATCCCGCCCATATCTAAATGCATGTTCTAGCTTCCAGTAGTCTACTGGCAGGCTTCCTGCCCATATCTAATGCATATTCTAGCATCCAGTAGCCTGCTGCAGGCTTCCCGCCCATATCTAAATGCATGTTCTAGCTTCCAGTATTCTACTGCATGCTTCCCGCCCATATCTAAATGCATTTTCTAGCTACCAGTAGCCTACGGCAGGCTTCCCGCTCATATCTAAAAGCATGTTCTAGCTTCCGGTAGCCTACTGCAGGCTTCCCGCTCATATCTAAATGAATGTTCTAGCTACCAGGAGTCTACTGCAGGCTTCCCTCCCGTATCTAAATGCATGCTCTAGCTACCAGTACCTACTGCAGGCTTCGCTTCTTCTTCTTTTTCTTCTTTTCTAGCCTATTTCAATCCACTGCTGGATATAGGCCTCTTCCATGTGCTTCCATCGTCTTCGGTCTTGAGCCACTTGGAACCAGCGTGTTCCAGCCAACAGCTTTATGTCGTCGAGCCATCTCTTCAGGGGTCTTCCAATGCCTCTCTTGTGTCCCCATGGTCTCCAGTGAACAATCCTAGAGGTCCACCTGTTGTAGTCTTGTCGAGCTACGTGTCCTACCCATTGCCATTTTAGTTTTGCTACTATCTCTAGGATGTCTGTTACATTAGTTCTTCTCCTGATGTCCTCTGAACGGATCTTATCCCTAAGGCTGATCCCTAGCATCTGTCGCTCCATGGCTCCTTGTGTTCGCTGAAGCTTGCGAGCACTTTCCTTCGTCAGAGTCATCGTTTCCAGACCGTAAGTTGTAACTGGCAGCACGCACGTATTATAAACCTTGGTCTTCAGGCTAATTGGAACATCCTTGTTAGTGAGGATGAATCTTAGTTTTCGGAATGCAGTCCAACTCATACCTATTCTGCGAGGAATTTCTGCACGTTGGTTGTCTTTTCCAAGTTTTATCTTGTGTCCAAGATAGATGTACTCATCGACAGCGTCTATATATTGGTTTCCCATTTTAAGTGGTCGACTCTCTGGGCTTAGTATTTTCGTTTTATTAATGTTCATTTCCAAACCAATCTTAGCAGAAGCAGTTTTTAATTCTTGGATCATGCTTTCTAGCTCATCTAGATTTTCACTTATGAGCACAATGTCATCGGCAAAACGCAGGTGGTTTAAATATACCCCGTTGATTTTTATTCCTTTATTATCCCAATGAAGGGTTTTGAATACATCTTCCAAGGCAAGGGTAAACAGCTTTGGAGAGATTGTGTCACCTTGTCGAACTCCTTTGCCAACTGGGATTTTATTGCTGATGAGGTCTTCGTCCACTCTGACTACCATTGTTGCTTGATCATAAATGTTTTCCAGAAGCTTTATATACCTTGAGTTTATCATGGCATTTTGAAGTGCCTTCATGATTGCCCAGATCTCCACTGAGTCAAAAGCTTTTTTATAATCAATGAAGGCCAGATGAATCTTGATGTTGTACTCAGTGGTTTTCTCCAGAAGAAGACGAATAGTCTGGATGTGTTCAACATTTGAGAAGCCTTTACGAAATCCCGCTTGCTCGGCAGGTTGATAAAAATCCAGTTCTCTTGTGAGGCGGTTGGTTACAATTTTAGTCAGGAGCTTATAAAGGTGTGATAACAAACTCACAGGACGATAGTTCTCTAAATTTTCCTTATCACCTTTCTTGAAAAGAAGTATCACTTCAGCATTTTTCCAATTTTCTGGTATTCTTCCAGAGTTATTACACTTGTTCATGAGTATTCTCACGGCTTCTAGCAGATCTCTTCCACCTAATTTCAGCATTTCATTCGTTATTTTATCCTCCCCAGGGGATTTTTTATTCCTTAGTTGTTTAAGAGCACTTACAATCTCAGCAGTGGTTACTTCCGGTGTTACTTCATGTGTATAATTCTGGGCTAGTAGTTCATCACTGGATGGTTTATTAATGGTTGATGTATACAGCTTGTAGTAGAAATCTCTAATAACTTCAGTAATCTTTTGCGCACATATCTAATTGCATGTTCCAGCTACCAGTAGCCACCTGCTTGCTTCCCGCCCTTATTTAATTGCATGTTGTAGCTTCCAGTAGCGTACTGCAGGCTTCCCGCCCATATCTAAATGAATGTTCTACCTACCAGTAGTCTACTGTAGGCTTCCCGCCCATATCTAAATGCATGTTCTAGGAGCCAGTAGCATACTGCAGCCCTCCCGCCCATATTTAAATGCATGTTCTAGCTTCCAGTAGCCTACTGCAGGCTACTGGCCCATATCTAAATGCATGTTCTAGGAACCAGTAGTCTACTGCAGGCTTCCCGCCCATATCTAAATGCATGTTCTAGCTACCAGTAGCCTACTGCAGGCTTCCCGCCCATATCTAAATGCATGTTCTAGCTACCAGTAGCCTGCTGCCGGCTTCCCGCTCATATCTAAATGCATGTTCTAGCTACCAGTAGCCTGCTGCAGGCTTCCCGCATATAACTAAATGCATGTTCTAGCTACCAGTAGCCTGCTGCAGGCTTCCCGCCCATATCTAAATGTATGTTCTAGCAACCATTAGCCTGCTGCAGGCTTCCCGCCCATATCTAAATGCATGTTCTAGCTACCAGAAGCCTACTGCAGGCTTCCCGCCCATATCTAAATGAATGTTCTACCTACAAGTAGTCTACTGCAGGCTTCCCGCTCATGTCTAAATGCATGTTCTAGGAACCAGTAGTCTACTGCAGGCTTCCCGCTCATATCTAAATGCATGTTCTAGGTACTAGTAGCCTACTGCAGCCCTCCCGCCCATATCTAAATGAATGTTCTACCTACCAGTAGTGTACTGTAAGCTTCCTGCTCATGTCTAAATGCATGTTCTAGGAACCAGTAGTCTACTCCTGGCTTCCCGCTCATATCTAAATGCATGTTCTAGCGACCAGTGGCATACTGCAGCCCTCCCGCCCATATATCAATGCATGTTCTAGCTACCAGTTGACTACTGCGGGCTTCTGGGCCATATCTAAATGCATGTCTAGCTACCAGTAGCCTGCTGCAGGCTTCCCGCACACATCTAAATGCATGTTCTAGCTACCAGAAGCCCACTGCAGGCTTCCCGACCATATCTAATGCTTCTTCTAGCATCCAGTAGCCTGCTGCAGGCTTCCCGCAAATATCTAAATGCATGTTCTAGCTTCCAGTAGCCTACTGCATGCTTCCCGTCTATATCTAAATGCATGATCTAGCTTCCAGTAGTCTACTGCAGTACTCGCGCCCATATCTAAATGCATGTTCTAGCTACCCGTAGCCTACTGCAGACCTCCCACCCATATCTAATGCATCTTCTGGCATCCAGTAGCCTGCTGCAGGCTTCCCGCCCATATCTAAATGCATGTTCTAGCTACCAGTAGTCTACTGCAGCCTTCCCGCCCATATCTAAATGCATGTTCTAGCTACCAGTTGACTACTGCAGGTTTCCCGCCCATATCTAATGCATCTTCTAGCATCCAGTAGCCTGCTGCAGGCTTCCCGCCCATATCTAAATGCATGCTGTAGCTTCCAGTTGACTACTGCAGCCTTCCCGCCCATATCTAAATGCATGTTCTAGCTACCAGTTGACTACTGCGGGCTTCTGGGCCATATCTAAATGCATGTCTAGCTACCAGTAGCCTGCTGCAGGCTTCCCGCACACATCTAAATGCATGTTCTAGCTACCAGAAGCCCACTGCAGGCTTCCCGACCATATCTAATGCATCTTCTAGCATCCAGTAGCCTGCTGCAGGCTTCCCGCAAATATCTAAATGCATGTTCTAGCTTCCAGTAGCCTACGGCATGCTTCCCGTCTATATCTAAATGCATGATCTAGCTTCTAGTAGTCTACTGCAGTACTCGCGCCCATATCTAAATGCATGTTCTAGCTACCCGTAGACTACTGCAGACCTCCCATCCATATCTAAATGCATGTTCTAGCTACCAGTAGCCTACTGCAGGCTTTCCGCCCCTATCTAAATGCATGTTCTATCTTCCAGTAGTCTACTGCAGGCTTCCAGCCCTTGTCTAAATGCATGTTCTACCTACCAGTGGCCTATTGCAGGCTTCCCGTCCAAATCTAACTGCATGTTCTAGGTACCAGCAGTCTACTGCAGGCTTCCCGCTCATATCTAAATGCATGTTCTACGTACCAGTAGCCTACTTCAGGCTTCCAGCCCTTATCTAAATGCACGTTCTAGCTTCCACTAGCCTACTGCAGGCTCCCCGCACATATCTAAATGCATGTTCTAGCTACCAGTAATCTACTGCAGGATTCCCTCCCGTATTTAAATGCTTGTTCTGGCTTCCAGTAGCCTACTGCAGGCTTCCCGTCCATATCTAAATGCATGTTCTAGCTACCAGTAACCTACTGCAGGCTTCGCTCCCATATCTAAATGCATGTTCTAGGTACCAGTAGCCTACTGCAGGCTTCCCGCTCATATCTAAATGCATGTTCTAGCTACTAGTAGTCTACTGGCAGGCTTCCCGCCCATATGTAATGCATATTCTAGCATCCAGTAGCCTGCTGCAGGCTTCCCGCCCATATCTAAATGCATGTTCTAGCTACAAGTAGTCAACTGGCAGGCTTCCCGCCCATATCTAATGCATATTCTAGCATCCAGTAGTCTACTGCAGGCTTCCCGCTCTTATCGAAACGCATGTTCTAGCTACCAGAAGCCTACTGCAGGCTTCCCGCTCATATCTAAATGCATGTTCTAGCTACCAGTAGTCTATTGGCAGGCTTCCCGCCCATATCTAATGCATATTCTAGCATCCAGTAGTCTAATGCAGGCTTCCCACCCATATCTAAACGCATGTTCTAGCTACCAGAAGCCTACTGCAGGCTTCCCGCTCATATATAAAGGAATGTTCTAGCTACCAGTAGCCTACTGCAGGCTTCCCGCTCATATCTAAATGCACGTTGTACCTTCCAGTAGCCTACTGCATGCTTCCTGTCCATATCTAAATGCATGATCTAGCTTCCAGTAGACTACTGCAGTCCTCCCGCCCATATCTAAATGCACGTTCTAGCTACCAGTAGCCTACTGCAGGCTTCCCGCACATATCTAAATGCATGTTCTAGCTACCAGTAGCCTACTGCAGCCTTCCGGCCCATACATAATTGCATGTTCTTATTACAGTAGCCTACTGCAGGCTTCCCGTTCATATCTAAATGCATGTTCTATCTTCCCGTAGTCCACTTAAGGCTTCCCGCCCGTATCTAAATGCATGTTCTATCTTCCGGTAGTCCACTTCAGGCTTCCCGCCCGTATCTAAATGCATGTTCTAGCTTCCAGTAGTCCACTTCAGGCTTCCCGCCCGTATCTAAATGCATGTTCTAGCTACCAGTAGCCTACCGCAGGCTTCCCGCCCATACATAAAAGCATGTTCTTGTTACAGTAGCCCACTGCAGGCTTCCCGCCCGTATCTAAATGCATGTTCTAGCTTCCAGTAGTCCACTTCAGGCTTCCCGCCCGTATCTAAATGCATGTTCTAGCTTCCAGTAGCCAAGTGCAGGCTTCCCGACCACAACTAAATGCATGTTGTAGCTACCAGTAGTCCACTGCAGCCTTCCCGCCCATATCTAAATGCATGTTCTAGGTACCAGTAGCCTACTGCAGCCTTCCCGCCCATACATAAATGCATGTTCTTGTTACAGTAGCCTACTGCAGGCTTCCCGCTCATATCTAAATGCATCTTCTATCTTCCCGTAGTCCACTTCAGGCTTCCCGCCCGTATCTAAATGCATGTTCTAGCTTCCAGTAGTCCACGTCAGGCTTCCCGCCGGTATCTAAATGCATGTTCTAGCTACCAGTAGCCTACTGCAGGCTTCCCGCCCATACATAAATGCATGTTCTTGTTAGAGTAGCGTACTGCAGGCTTCCCGCCCATATCTAAATGCATGTTCTAGCTTCCAGTAGTCCACTTCAGGCTTCCCGCCCGTATCTAAATGCATGTTCTAGCTTCCAGTAGCCTACTGCAGGCTTCCCGACCACAACTAAATGCATGTTGTAGCTACCAGTAGTCCACTGCAGCCTTCCCGCCCATATGTAAATGCATGTTCTAGGTACCAGTAGCCTACTGCAGGCTTCCCGCTCATATCTAAATGCATGTTCTAGGTACCAGTAGCCTACTGCAGGCTTCCCGCTCATATCTAAATGCATGTTCTAGCTACCAGTAGTCTACTGCAGGCTTCCCTCCCGTATTTAAATGCATGTACTGGCTTCCAGTAGTCTACTGCAGGCTTCCCGTCCATATCTAATTGCATGTTCTAGCTACCAGTAACCTACTGCAGGCTTCCCGACCACAACTAAATGCATGTTGTAGCTACCAGTAGTCCACTGCAGCCTTCCCGCCCATATGTAAATGCATGTTCTAGGAACCAGTAGTCTACTGCAGGCTTCCCGCTCATATCTAAATGCATGTTCTAGGTACTAGTAGCCTACTGCAGCCCTCCCGCCCATATCTAAATGACTGTTCAACCTACCAGTAGTGTACTGTAGGCTTCCCGCTCATGTCTAAATGCATGTTCTAGGAGTAAGTAGTCTACTGCTGGCTTCCCGCTCATATCTAAATGCATGTTCTAGCGACCAGTAGCATACTGCAGGCTTCCCGACCACAACTAAATGCATGTTGTAGCTACCAGTAGTCCACTGCAGCCTTCCCGCCCACATGTAAATGCATGTTCTAGGTACCAGTAGCCTACTGCAGGCTTCCCGCTCATATCTAAATGCATGTTCTAGGTACCAGTAGCCTACTGCAGGCTTCCCGCTCATATCTAAATGCATGTTCTAGCTACCAGTAGTCTACTGCAGGCTTCCCTCCCGTATTTAAATGCATGTACTGGCTTCCAGTAGTCTACTGCAGGCTTCCCGTCCATATCTAATTGCATGTTCTAGCTACCAGTAACCTACTGCAGGCTTCGCTATCATATCTAAATGCATGTTCTAGGTACCGGTAGCCTACTGCAGGCTTCCCGCCCATATATAAATGCATGTTCTAGCTACCAGTAGTCTACTGCAGCCTTCCCGCCCATATCTAAATGCATGTTCTAGCTACCAGTTGACTACTGCAGGTTTCCCGCCCATATCTAATGCATCTTCTAGCATCCAGTAGCCTGCTGCAGGCTTCCCGCCCATATCTAAATGCATGTTGTAGCTTCCAGTTGACTACTGCAGCCTTCCCGCCCATATCTAAATGCATGTTCTAGCTACCAGTTGACTACTGCGGGCTTCTGGGCCATATCTAAATGCATGTTCTAGCTACCTGAAGCCCACTGCAGGCTTCCCGACCATATCTAATGCATCTTCTAACATCCA